>NW_027494235.1:0-142044 GCF_021521415.1 Bidens hawaiensis | reverse complement strand
GACCCCAACTCCCCAAACGTATAAGAAAGCAATGCAACACCTAAAACTTTAAACAACACAAAAACAATACATCATAACCACCTATCTAATAACATTGTTTATGTAAATAATAACCTTGTTTATTGATTAAGCACTGTCCCCAGCTACCAAATGTTGTGACGATAATGCCAAATATATAAATTGTGTTTCGGTATATTAAAAAATAATGTCAAAAAGTATACTGGATTTATATCTAAAAGCATTTCGGTATATTAAATTATAAAAATAGAAGCGCTACTACAGGATAGCGGGTAAGAGATGAGTTTTAGCGATAACAGTTTCATACATGATTTTATAATCATATATGATATTTGTAAGGTATTCATCACACACTATCGGTTTTGTGGTGGCACGGTAGTTTATGGCTTTATCTCGTTGAAAATTATTCATTGCGTTGCCAATTCACGAAACCCCATCTTTCACTCACCTAAAACTAACTTGAAAAATAAAGTGTTCAAACTACATTTACGATACATTCTCTATGATTTTAAAATTGTATCAATTTCAATGTATTTAGACCATTGAAAAGTGTACCAGGAGCATTCACATATTCTGCTCTAAAACTAATTTTTCTATAAATTATTAGTAAAATGTAAAATAGCATCTAATTTACCTTCCCATCCAATTCTCTAAAATAGAAATATGGTTTAGAGAAATTAAACTTCTTATCTACTTATAAAGACCAAAAGTCTATAAGTTATTGTGCTGAAAATATAAAAATAATAAAATAAATATATGTGAGTATGATAAAAATAGAGATAAAGAATGAAATGCGTTTAGATAAAATTGTGTATTTTGCAATGTTTTCATAACCGGATCGAATAGTGAACTGGACGGGTAACCGATTCACTGGGAGTTGAACCGGTTAGACCGGTCCGAACAAGTTTTGTCTAAAAGATGACGGTTTAAGGCTGAAAAAAAGATCGTAAAAAATATATTTTTTTTCATAGTAAACCGGTCCGGTTTTCTGGTCGGGCCAGCGAACCGGTTTGAACTAGAGGTGTTCAAAAAAACCGGTTACGGAACCGGTTTGGGCGGTTAACCGGAAAACCGGTTTTTTAAAAACCGGTTTTTTTAAAAACCGGTTTGACGGTTTACGTAACCGGTTTACGTATCGGTTATACTTTTTGGAGCCAAAACCGGTTTTATAACCGGTTATAAAAAAAACCGGTTTTTTTTAATAACCGGTTATTAAAAAACCGGTTAACCGGTTTTTAAAATAACCGGTTTATAGCCGTTATAAAAAAACCGGTTAACCGGTTTTTTAATAACCGGTTAACCGGTTAAACCGGTTTTCGAACGTTACCAAACGGCTTTATAGCCGTTTTTTTTTTTTTGCCCGTTTTTTTTAGCCGTTTTTTTTGGTTTTTTTACCCCCACAAACATCTATATATAGTTTAGGTTGGGTATTGGTTAGATCACACTTGATTATACAACTCCAAAAGCTCTAAACGTTTATTTCATACGCGATTATAACTCCAAACGCTCTTCTTTCGTAGTCGTTTATTTCATACTCGAGTATACCACTCTTAATTCGTAGTCGATTATCATGGCCTCCCAAAGTGCTGCTTCATCGGTCAACATGGGTGCCTCGAACACGGGAGAAACCGTCGTTCGGGTCATCCCCACGAAACGAAACCAAGATATTTGGCAACATTTCGACCTATGCGAAATGTCTAACGGAACCCAAAAAGCTAGGTGCAAACATTGTTTGAAGTTTTATAACAAAGAAGCAAACTCCAGTTTAAGAGCTCATGTAGAAAGGCCCTCTTGCAAGGTCTTGAAGGACGAATCCGGAAGTAGTTCGCAGCCGGAGATGACGAATCAAGGAACGGTGTTTACGTACGACCTTGAAGCGGTACGTCAACAGTTTGGCAACTTTGTGATTCAACAATCACTTCCTTTCAACCACTTCGACAACCCTCAATTCACGGAGATGATGCAAAAGTATGTTCAACCACGCTACCAACACGTAAGTCGTTCGACCCTTAGAAGAGATATGCTTAAAGCATGGAAAAACGCTAAATCCGAACTAATTTCATACTTTTCAAACTTACAAACTGGTGTGAACTTAACAACGGATGTGTGGTCGGTACCTAATGGTTCGCCCGACTCATACATTTGTGTGACGGCTCATTGGGTTGACCCCCGGTCGTGGCAAATGATGAAACGAACCGTTGCGTTTCAATTGTTTGATTACCCGCACACGGGTAGAAATATTTTTAAACTCTTGGATAAAGTCATTCGACAATACAAGATTGAAGATAAAATCTTTTCAATATCGTTTGATAACGCGTCCAACAATACGGCCGCGGTTGGCCATTTAAAATTAAAGTATAAACCTATTTGTGATGGAGCGTTTTTTCATAGCCGATGCATTGCACATATTATCAACTTGGCCGTGCAAGATGGGTTAAACGTGATCGAAACGCAAAGAAACAATTTTAAAAGAATGTTACGAGATGTTTTTAGCAACAATAAAACATTTTCAAGATACAAAAAATTTTGTGATGAAGCTAATTGTCAATGGTTGGGGCCCAATTGGGATTGTCCAACAAGATGGAACTCGACTTGTGATATGTTTGAGAAAGCCATCCAACAAAAAGAATCACTAGTTGCGTTTCATCAAATAATGTCAAGTAGGGGTAAATGTGCACCGTACGATCCTAGAAACTGGTTATTGATTGAGATCGTTACGGAGGTTCTTCAAATTTTTAAATCTTGCACAACTAGTTTATCCGGGGTTTACTATCCAACAAGCCCCATTGCTTTACCAAAAATTGCTGTCATGTGCACAAAGTTGACTGAAATTCATTGTAGGGGTGCACCTTATTTTGATATGGGTGCAAAAATGAAAGAAAAATTTATAAAATATTTTCAACAACTACCCGCTGTTTTGACCTGTGCGGCTGCGTTAAACCCTTGCATCAATGTTGGTGGTGTTGAAGCTTTAATAGAAAAAATTTGTGATGAGCTAGGGTTAAACGACGATCAAAACCCCTATTATAGCCAAACTTTAAAGAATGATTTCAACACCACATTGGCAAACATGTATGATGTTTACCTTACAAAACACGGGTCGTCTTCCCAAATTCATGACTCGTTAAGAGCTGTTGCCCAATCCCAATCCCAAACCGACCTTGAAATGGGGATGTACTACATGATTTGGGAAGACGCCGGTAAACGTCAAAGGGTAAACACCCCAAGCAGTGAACTTGGAAGGTATGGTGGTACCAACTTTGTGAAACACATGACTCCGGATGAATTTAGAAGTCTTGATTTGCTGGCTTGGTGGAGAGGTAAGGAGGATGAGTTTCCGATCCTCGCCGCCATGGCCAAAGATTTACTAACGGTCCAAGCTTCCACGGTAGCTTCGGAGTCTGCTTTTTCTGTTTCTGGCAGGGTTATATCGATTAGGAGGACTCGACTCACTCCAGCAGCTGTAGAGATGTCGATTTGCTACAAGGATTACTTGGACTCTTTAGACAGGGCACAACATCAACGCTCACTCGAGGGGGAAATGGACTATGAGGCGGCCTTGTATGAAGACGAGGTCAATCAAGGACACATTCAACCAATGACCGATGAAGAAGCCGCGTACGACGATTACCTAAGGAATAGCTCGGGATCGGGGTAGCGAAGAAAATGAGTAACAAACATCAACTTGTTAATGTAATCGTGTCTAAGCATTCTTTAATGTTTGTATTTTTGAGTTACGAATATGCGATAACGATTTAATGTTTGTATTTTTAATGTAAAAGCTATAAATGAAAGTTATGTGTTTTTAATCTTCCAAGCAAAGAATGCTAACAACGAAACCCTAAACCCTAAACCCTAAAAAAAAAAAAAAAAAAAAAAAAAAAAAAAAAAAAAAAAAAAAAAACCGGTTAACCGGTTAGACCGGTTATTAAAAACCGGTTATAAAAAAACCGGTTTAATAACCGGTTCTAACCGGTTTTTAAACCGGTCCAAACCGGTTTGGCCGGTTTGAGTTTTCAGCAATAAAAACCGGTTAATAACCGGTCCGGTTATTAACCGAACCGGTTTTTTTCTGGATAAAAAAAACCGGTCCGTTAATAACCGAACCGGTTTTTTCAAAAAAACCGATTTGTGCACCTCTAAGTGAGAGGTAGGGGGTTCAAACCTCACTATCACCAACTTATATGGGAGATATGAGGGATGACCCTGGTTTGCCAGGGTTCGAGTCCTGATCTCACCCGGTTTTACCGGCGCCTCGCTGTCGTGCCGTTTGGCGAGCGTAGGGGTCGGGTTTTATCCGGTGAATCCCTCAACAGGTGGACCGCTAGGGGCTCCGTTCGTCCGGACTAGTGGCCGGCTCGGGCTACCTTTAACCAATGGGGGCCGCGTACGGAGTACCCGGCGTTACTTAGTTGGCCGTTCAAAAAAAAACATTAGAGTTGGTGTTAGATATACATGAGAACAAATAATAGTTATAGTTTTGGTAAACCCAAAATTAACACTTAAATTCAAATTACTACGTATGATTAAATTTTAGAAATAGTATGTTTTGTATTTTTGGCCCGGTCGAGTGGTATTGAAGAGAGAAAGTTTTTGGATTAGACTTGAGATTCTATGTTTTGAGTGTTTAAATTGGTGGAAACATTGCATAACTTGTTTTCATGTCATTTCTATAAAAAATTAAGTTTAGCTTAAATCAAATATTTAAAATGATGTTTACTAACATCATTACCATTTTAATTCTTAGTGAACTTTGTTTGGTTTGGTTATGAGCTAAAATAAATTTTTTAACCGATATATTTTTGTAATTTAGTTTTAATCGAATCATGAATTGTTCAATTTGATTAACCAGTAACTTTAAACATGAGCTATTAATAGCTATTTTTTCAATTAATAATAATAAATCTAATTATATCATGAGTTAGATTAATACCAACAATCAAGTGACAACCAGTTTGTTATCTATAAAAAAATACAACAAATCTTTTTCAACAAATAACACACCATGACCGTCTTAGACCCAATCATTCCAAAAACCATCACGTACTAAACCAAATATTTTTACCATAAAAAAGGTAATGGTAAAACCTAATATTTTACTAATACAATAAAGAAAAGTAAAAAGCTAGTCCCACAACTTCTAAAATTAGAAAGTGAGCCACCCATAAAAAGCTTCTGCAAACCCAAACCACACCAAGATTCCATATTAAGCCACTCACCCTCATCACCAATCACCACTCCCAATTTCACACACACCAATTCCATTATATTCTTTCTTACATACTAACCAAACCTATTCACGTAAGTATTCAATTCTTACTACATCTTTTCACTCTTAATTTCATCTTTTTCATCACTAATTCGATCCAACTTAATCATATTCGTGTTATGGGTCTCGTGTTTTTATTCAATTTTAGTGATTCGAGTTTAAAATCCGGTTAAATTGAGCTAATTTATACGTGGGTTTGACGAAAAATTGGGGGTTTTGATCGTGATTTCATAATTAGGGTTTTGTAATTTAGTAATAATTTTACGAACCCATGTTTAGAAGTGTAGAATTAAGTTAATTTTGTAATGAGATGACTGAATCTGTGATGGGTTTTTGTTAATTTTGTTAATTTATGATAGAAGTTGATCTAGGGTTTCAATTTTACCTAATTTAGTATTTGGGATTGTTTATGTTAATCTTGTTTAAGATAAACCTAGTTACTGCCCGTGGACGTAAGTCAGCTTAGACCGGGCTGCAGTTGTTTGTGTTTGTGTGTGTTGCTTAACCGAGATCTTGACAGTTTTTTGTTTTGGTGTTTAACAGTGAGTTTTTATTAGCTTGAATAAGATAGAATTATGAACTTCAAGAACTTTGGGACTCAGCCTGCCGTGGCTGCGGCGGATGCTGGTGGCGCAAGACCGCCAGGGGGGTTCCATTTAGCTAGACAAGGGTCAATATACTCCTTAACTTTTGATGTGCTGCAAAACACTATGGGTGGTAGCATTGGTAAAGATTTTGGATCTATGAACATGGATGAGCTGCTAAAGAGTATTTGGAATGCTGAAGAGGTTCAAACAACCGGAAACAACACTGTTGGCGGTCAGGGTGGTGGTGCTGGTGGTGATGGTGGCGCGACTATACACCGTCAAGGATCGTTAACGTTACCGAGAACGTTAAGCCAGAAAACTGTTGATGAGGTTTGGAAAGATATTTCGAAAGAGTTTAGTGCTTTTGGTCAACCGAATTTGCCACAAAGACAGCAGACTTTAGGGGAAATGACTCTTGAGGAGTTTTTGGTCAAAGCTGGAGTTGTAAGGGAAGAAACTCAGTTTTCTAATTTGCCAAATCCCCAAAATACCCCTGGTTTTGGTACTATAGGGTTTCAAAATGGTGCAAATGCTAATGTTAATGCTAATGTTAATGTTAATAACAGTAACCAGATTGCATTTCAGTCAACATCTAATCTACCATTGAATGTCAATGGAGTTAGATCTATACAGAATCAGCAACTGTTTCCAATTGTACCGAAGGGTAGTCCGGTAATTAGGAATGGAATGATGGGTGTTTCTGTTACTGATCCAGTGATGAATAATAATATGGTTTCTGGTGGAGTGGTGGGGTTAGGGGTGCCCGGCGCAGTTGCAGTGACCGTGGGGTCGCCTGCGGTTTCATCAGATGGAGTGGGGAAGAATAATGGTGAAACGTCTTCGGTTTCGCCTTCGCCTTATGAGTTTAGTGGGATTGTGAGGGGGAGACGAAGTGGGACGGTGGAAAAGGTTGTTGAACGGAGGCAGAGACGGATGATTAAGAACCGTGAGTCGGCTGCTAGATCACGCGCTCGTAAGCAGGTTAGTGTTGTTTTTGTTGTTTTAAGGTACCATTTTTTGAGTTTTTGAATTCCTTTCGGTTTACCATTTGGGCTTCAAACATTTGGTCTAAGAAAATCGTTCGGTTTTGCGTTTTTTTTTCCCGGTTTAATCATTTGGGCCAAACCCAAAATAATGAATTTGAGCCTAAATTTTTTGGTTAGTTAATAGTTAATTGATTATTGTACATTTGATTTAAAATATTTGGGTTACATCTTTTGGGCTAAAAGAAACATAATAGTTTTTATAAATTACTTAACATTAAAATTTAAAGATGAAAGATCATACATTCGGTTTCAGTCTTTTCGGGTTTAATTACATACAAAACCGAATTTGAACCAAAAGTTCAGTTTCTATGAAAACATAAAAACCAAACTGTCGGTTTTTGTTTGTGTTCGTTTTTTTTGGTTATGGATTTCTTTGTGGCTTTTTGTAGGCCTACACTATGGAACTGGAAGCAGAAGTAGCAAAACTGAAAGAACAGAATCAAGAATTGAAAAGAAAGGTTAAACTGCTATCTTTTTTTATATATAAAAAAGATTTGTTTGTTATAAAAGATTAAGTTAGAATCTTACCAACTTGATAGCCTTGTTGATGACATTGTTTATAATATGCAGGCTGAGATGATGGAAAAACAACAGAATCAGGTATTATTCTGTATTATCTTTTTTTGAATGGTTTAACTTTAACTGAAAAAATGATTGAACCGAACAATTATACGAATGAAGTTTTCTTGTCCGTGCTCGTTCGTTAAGAAAGTGAACATGTTCGTGTTCTTTTATGTTTGTTCGTTAAAAGTATAAACGAATGGTTCATGAACGTAAACAAATGTACATGACTGAACATAGATGAACTAACATAACTGAGTTAAAACCAATTAAAAGTAGATGTGAACAAAAATGTGTTGGGCCTAAAAACATTATAAAAACTAGACTAAATTGTAATGGGCTTAAATATTTAACTGAATATATTAACGAAAGTAAATGAACAAAGGTAAAGTAGTGGGTATAAATGAATGCCCATGAACATAATCGACTTTAAGCTAACGTTCACTAACATAAATGAACTAACGAGACATGTGTTCATGTTCATTCGTTAAGCTAAATGAACAAAAACTTATGTTCATGTTCGTTCATTTATTAAATAGACGAACCTCCCGTCAATTGGTTCACGAATGGTTCACTGAACATTCGGTCCGTTTACATGCATACTTTTAAGTATCAAATGATTAATCTTTTGCACTATACTTTTAAATAAATATCAGGTTATTGAAATGATGAGCACGCAACCCGGAGCAAAACGTCGCAATCTGAGAAGAACGTTGTCGGGTCCATGGTGAAGGTGTGCACGAGGTTCTACAAGGTTTCACAGGGGTGAAATGGGAAGTTTATGTGTGTGTACATATTTGCTTAGAAAGAGGATTTAGGGTTAGAACTGTGTAAGATGAATTTGAAGTTATATTTAAACCCCATTGTGACATCAAGTAGAGAAAATACAAGGTTAGGTTACATATTTGTTGGCAAATCATGTTGTGCACGCCATGAGTGTGTTACATGTTTTGTTGTATTTGGTTTTCTATTTAGATTAACCATCATTGTGAAAGTGGCAGTTGGGCCCACTTTAATTGAAATAAAAGCCATCATCTTTTGCCCAAGTGCTTATAAAACTTTTCTTTTCTTTTTTTTAGGGAGTTCTTTTTTATGATGGTATTTGGATAATTTGGAGTTTGATATTTTCTCTAAAACGACATGTTTTGACTTGACCAATGAATAGAATCCCGGCTACCTGGATAACTCAATGGCATGGTAGAAAAAGCGGAGATGTTTTAGATTAATGGTTAATTTTTTTTTAAAAAGTGTCAAAAGAGTTGGCCCGACCCTTTCTGCATTTAGTGCCCACTAAAAAAAATGACCTTGATTCCCCAATCACCATACCCACCCATTTGGGTCTTTTTTGGTCTCAAGTCCCAACCTTCGCTCTCACCAATGAAAAGAGCTTAGCAGAGAGCATGATAACTCAGGAACAATATATAAGCCAATAGAGGTACGGGTAGTGCAGGTTAAAACATGTTTTGTTTTGAGTCAGAATAGGTAATACTTTATACACTCAATGTTATGTTGGCCCATAAATTTTAACTGGCTATGGTTGTTAACATGAATAACCTGGTGAGGAAGTCCGAGTAAGAACAAATGAAACAATCCTTGTTTAATATGTTTTTTTAACCGCAATAAAAACGTAAATTCATATAGTCTCGTATCAAATCATTATATGTATACCAATTACATCCAAAGATATAAATGGATACGTATAAATAAATAAAATATCATTTATACATAAGTCATAGCTAACATTACTTACATATAGAAGACAACCAATATGGGTCACTTCCACTTTAGTGGGGTGGTCATGAGGTTTTCCTTAAGGTTTTCTTCTACAGTGGTGCTCAAGTTTGATTTTTGACTCATGTACATGCTTTGAAATATGGATCAGTGTTGTTGAAACCGGACCGGCCGGTCGAACCTGTCCGACCGGGATTCGGTCCACCGACTGGTCCGGTTCACATAGTCGCTTGGCTGACAGGGAACCGGCCGGTCCGAACCGGTTCGGCCGGTTGAACCGGTTTTCTAAGAAAAAAAAAATATTTTTTTTTGAAAAAATCATTTTTTAAGCTTGATCCGTCATTTTTTGACCAAATTTGTTCGGCTGGTCCGACCGGTTGAACCGGTAGGCCGTCCGGTTCGGTATCCGGTCCGGTTATGAAAACATTGATATGGACAACACCACTATACAGTGGGTTGTATGCGTGCAGTAAGTCTTTCGGAATCTCTTGCCAACCAATTGCACTAGGCCTTCATAAAGAAAAAAAGAAAAAAAAAAGACAACAATATGGATTGCATGGGCATGGGTGGTAGGGGTGGGTCTGACGACCAAACATAACACACAACATATTATTGTTAGAATTTAGAAACCTCTCATGTCCAATTGGGTTGAGCCCAACTCTAGCTAAGAATGGTGCAAATTATTAAGTCCATCAAACACTCTCCAAGGTCCAAATATTAAATACCAATTTAAATAGAGATGACAAAAATGATGGTTTTAAAAATACTTGGTTTTTTTTTTAAATATAGGATTGACTACTGTTATGGAATATGAGGCGTGGGTGATTCATAATGCCCTACTGATTATTCAAATGTGGGATGCAATGTTTGCTAAACCAGAGCCATCAAAGGTTCCAATATAGTTCTCGATTGTTGACTTGCGACTAAATTTATGGAGCGGTGGTAATATTAGCCAAATGCTAATTAGTTACATACGCGATTTTACGAGGTGACAAGGAAATGTTGTTCTGATAAGGGGAGTATTCTTTCCTTTGCACGGGTTTTAGTAGAAACTTATGCTAAAATTGATTTATTTGATCAGGTTAAGGTACACTTCCCTTCTCTTAATGGTTCGCATGCTAATGTGCTACTACATATTACTTATCTCGTCAGTATACATGAAAGCCGCCTCAATGTTCTCAATGCTTTGGTATTTCTTTGTCACAACACGGATGCATGTGTGGATAGACCCACACCTGCTCCAAACAACTTAGACACAAAAGACCTCTTGTTTATGTCCCTTTTAGAGGTGGTGAGGTGAGGCCCACCATGTCCATTAGGTCCATATTCTTAAACTTTTATAATTGGTTACCCAAATCTATCTCTAATTTGAGGTTAAGCTTAAGTTTAGATAGCGGTGTTCTAACAAGTAAGAAAAGGACATAACATTTGGATATAACTACATACTAATTAATGATACTTTTCAATCTATCACATTCATCAAAAAGTTACAATTTCAAGTTACAACAAACAATAAGTAGCGGATGAAAATACTAAAGTCAAAAAAGTATTAAAGAATTCGTAAGTCAAACCATGAAAAAATATGAAATATTTATAATAGATTAGTGTGTGTTGGAAAAGCATTTGACCTTCTGGTCTAATTTAATGACATAGACTCATAGCATGATGGTTAGACTACGATCTTTATGGTCTTGGATAATCTGATTAAGGTTCTTTCCCTTTTATTGAGTTTCCTTATTGATATTGTTCTTGGATGAGTCAAGTATGAAAGATTAAAATCAATATGAACGATTAAGATCTTGTTTTATAAAGACTCACTCGAGCAATGTTTTAAAAACCGGTTTTTTACTCATATTGGATTGAACTAAAAAATGGTACAACCGGTTGAACCGGGTTATACCGGAATGTTCAACCAGTTGAATAGTTTACCTTATAATTTTCTATAAATGCAACTTCAACTCCAAAAATAACATAAATGTAATTATTCCAAAATAAAAAATAACCCAAAAGTTAATCCATATTAAAAAAAGAATATAAAAGCACTCAAATTTAAATAAATAGTCATAAAGTTTACACCTTTGAACGTTAATTATTGGGTTAAAAGTAATTTTGAAAAAATATGTGCGGCAAATGTCAAAAATTTCTCAGACTTAAAACTGGTTTGCCAGTAAAAATCGGTATTTTAGAAAAAAAATCGCCGGTGTGATGTTATAGCAAATCGGCCAAAAATACCGGCTTGCTATGTGAAATCTGGTTCAACCGGCCGGTTTGAACCGGTTTTTAAAACACTACACTCGAGTATTGGAGGTAGTTACAAAAATTGTTAAAAATTGTATGTTTGAGAAGAAAATTGCATTCTATATAACATTTTGCTTTAGTTTGGCAATATATTGTTAAAGAGGATTAACTAAAAAAAGTTATATTAACATTAGAGGTGGTATATCTTTACACAAACTTAACAAAAGTATATGAAATGATTCGGTTTTAGTATTTCTAACCGTGTAATAAATCATTTATGTTTGGCAAAATATGTTAAATCGTTTAACAAAATGGGTGTTGTTTAGGTTGATATGTTTAACCCATTAATTTAACATACTTTTAATTTGTTTAAACCATTGAAAAATAGAAAAAAAGAAGTATCGTTTATAAGACCAACCTGTCAACCCGTTTAATCCATTTATTAGAGACCCACCAACCTATTTATTATTACACGTCAAGTCGTTAACATGCTGATAACACATTTACAACTAGAAACACATCAATTGTCTGACTCAAGTAGATGAATGGACTACATGAGTCATATTCAGGTTAAATTTTTTAGTTTTAAGTTTGATATCTTCATCAAAAATAAAATGAGGAGAAAGAAATTCAAGAAAACTTATTGGTTTATTTGTGTTATCTTTTCATGCACCGGCATTAAAGTCGACCTAAACAACTTAGAACCGCCTACACAGTCTTCTAGCTATATACTCTTGAACCGTCTTCATAGTAGTTGGCTGATAATGACACCAACCGATTGAATCGATGAAGCAACTCGATAGTTGGACAAGACTTTCAAAGTTCATTGCTTTTCCTTTAAATTCTTATATTTTTTTACTCCATTATACTCATATATTCTTTATTTTATATATCATATTTGGTTAGCATTGTAAAGTGACGGATTAAGTTGTTGCAATTGATATGACCAATTAACTAGTAAGACTGCCGGTTCAATAACAAATTAGAATATAAGATTATGAAAATATTATTAACATGTTTTAGTCTAAGTAAATATAGTTAGGGAAAAGATCCAATACAATAATAGCTTATCATACAATAGGTACACGAATCCCCTTTTTTCACGAAATCGATCTATGAAATCACATCTCAACATCTCGGAATCATCAATACATATCCAATTAATCATTGGTTCACCGAAAAAACAGTTTTGAATCGTTAATCGATCAATTTTTTACTTTTTTTTTCACGAAGACCGTTATTGAGCGTTTTAGGTTTTGGCTGAGCGTTTTAGGTTTTTAGTTGAGCGTTTTTAGGTTTTGTCTTTGTTTTTTGCCTTTGAACACATGGCGTACGTTAATGCATTATTATACAGTATCTCGACCCTATATAGATATACAAAGTTATAAACCAATTTTCTACATTCTCCGAAAATATAGGTGCTCATTTTCTATTATTTATCCTTTCATGAAGATAAAAAATATATTATCATTTGGGTATATCATCCATCATAAACTCTTTCCACTTCTTTTCAGGATAAATTGAAGCAACGGATTAAAGTGCCTTTAGAGGACGCTGACCATCTTCTTTTTTACCAATTTGTTTTCCTTTGTCGGAGTGACAATTCATGAGCATGCTATGTAAACAATAACAACTAATCAAGAAACTTTAATAAATAAAAGTATTAATATTTGGCAACTTTCAGTAAAAATAGCATAACTAACAAACAATTAAAATAAAAAATGACACCAATCATTTAATGACAAATATTTGACCGAAGACCTATTGATTTTAATCCAGTTGAAACCCACGGACTTCGTTTTATCACAACCAGGTAATAGCCTTGTTTCTCACCTCCAAAGACTTTATTTACTCCATGACCTTGGTAAATTAATAAAATTATTTTACTTTTATATAAAACTTCGTTATTTACTACATGGTACCTCTTCGGCTCTTATGTCCCAAACTTCGTTTTTAGTAGGATTGGTTTTGCTATTCAAAAGATGGTTGCGGCGCAGCTTGTTGACCGTTTGCCTGCCACTTTATTGTAATTGTTTTTTAATCTAATAATTGTCAATTCTCAATTAACCAGTTGATTTGGTAATTCATTAAAATAGAACAAACTAAGTTTGTATATGAGAAGTGTTACACACAAAGTGAATCCATTACAGAACCAAAACTTAGGGTCAGGAGGTTAGTGCAAAGTAGATGTTTAGATCAATACTGACATAAGTTGGAATCGAGTTAAAAATTGGTTTAAGTTCAGATTAAATAGGTTCATATCATAGATGGATCGACATGCTAATGACATAATTAAAAACGTGTCTAAACGGTCTCAACCTATTTACAACACGCATTAACCGCTTAACTAATAAATAAGTTTGCACGTCAAGTTTAAGACTCATTAGCAAAACAAGAAGATTTATAATTTTACTATTAAGTATATTGATTGTAATTTTTTCTTGAAACTTCTTTTATTGTGTTAATGATTTATTATCATTTATTAAATACGGTAAGTGAGTCATGTCGATATAACTATGTTAAACATCACGCGTAAGTCGCGTTTATATCTTATATTTAATATGTAAAAGATGTCCTAGATTAAACTCTCTTTAAGTTAACGAAAAATCTCTCTTTTAACAATTTGCTTATTTTCATCATAAACCATCAACCTTTGTTCACGATTACTCGCACAGTCACACTCATATAGTCTCAGTTAAACGGTTGACATCTCGTCTCACGGAAGCTTATGTTTGAGGTAAATTCATACGTTGTTTCAAACAGAAGAATTATAACTTTTCTAGTATTGTTTTTGTTTATGGTCACCACTTTAATTTGATTTTCATTTTTATAAATCCGAGTTTCTATATAAGGGAAGAAAGAAAATTAAAAAGACAAAGAGTAGTAGAAAATTAACATATATATTCTAAAATAATAAATAAGACTTTAATATATCACCTAAAAGTAGACACGCGATCCACACATGCATTACTTAATGAAAATTAACATCATCCACCGTTTGACAGGAACTAAATGGGTATGCAACATGCCAACACATAAGTGTACAAAAGATTTTTATACTTTACATTAAAAAATGTTAAAAAAAATAATATCTCAAATGCTTCATGCCATAACTTAATCATGGTTTGAATCCCGTGATAGAGAATACATGCATACATCCAATCCGAGATGATGATGGACACTGAGGCATTGATTGATGACCGGGTTAAATTAATGGTTTCAACAACCGTGACGACTGACGAGGGGCGATTGCATTATAAAAAAGTCGACCCGAGGCTAGGAGTGTTGTTAAACCGTTTAAATCGCATAAATAAAAGCAAATTGATCAGTTTGAGATTTATATTAAGTTTCATGGTTTGGATTTTGAAACCTATCATTTAACCTTTAAATTATGTATATGCATAATATTTACTACCCGCTTCTATCATTTTAAAAACTTTATTACAAACTAACTATTTTGAAAAACATAATGCTTTAAACCGTCAAATCGAGCTAATATTCATGTTCAATAGAATCATCCGATTTGTTTTATTATCGCTTTTCTATTTATAGACCTCTTTTATCGATGCTCATAGAAGCGCAAAGACTCTTTCCTTCACGTAAGATCCACACTACACACATCTCTCTCTCTCTCTCTTAACAATCAGACAAAGACCGGTTGGTGAGGCTGGTTAGAACCAGGGCCGGCCTTTAGGGAGGGCGGGTGGTCGACAGCCCCCCGGCCCGACACCCCGTTAGTCTTGAAGTTTTTGCTTTTTAAAAAATATATGTATTTTTATGAAAAAAAATATGTATATTTAATGTTTAAACTTTCTTACATAACAACTAGTTTGACTTAGTGGCAAAAGGTATGGCTCTCAAGTCTCAACAAAAAGGTTGTGATATCTAATCTCATTTGGGACACGTTTAAGCCTAACTTTATACAAAAGTTTTTTACACAACCCAAATCATAAACAAAGTATGTTCATTTAAAAATTATAAATTGTTTAAAGCAAACAAAATATTCATTTTACTTGAGACTCAATATATTTTTCTCATTCGGCTCAATAAATATTTTGGCTTCTTGGAGCTAGGCATGGTTAGAACGAAGGCCTATTTTTATACAAAAGTTTTTTTATAAACAAATGAACCAGTAAGACTCTTAGGACCCGTTATAGCTACGTGAACATTGCCACGAGAATAAACGAATTTCGATGCATCCACCTCATCAATAATCTGGTCAAACAAACAAGACCATACAAAAAAGTGAAAAAAACACTTATTATTATTATTAATAATATATCTTCTGCCAAATATGCACCAGTTGCTTCAGGTTTTAACAAAACAGTGAAAACTGAAAACACCAGTTGTCTGTCATCTTCCTTCCTCCACCGATCCTCGTGTCACTATTTCTCTTCCATATTTGATACCACATTCCAAATTCCAATGCTATACATATATTAATAGATTGATTCTCTTCATTTTAATATTCCATCAACAACAATGCCTGAACTGGCAGCATTTCACGATCACCATAACCGCCGCCGGCGTGGCCGTAGAAATACTAGTCCTGACTCATCTACCTCCAACACATCACTGGTAAGTAACTTATCCAAATGTGCATGTGAGAATAGTAATTAAATTGATTTAGGAGCCTCTTAATGATTAAGAAGTAACATTTTAGTAGTTAGCTCTCACCCACTCACATTATCGCTAAGAGGCCATGAACCATACCAAAGTATTGATGTCGAATTCGTCTTCTACGGATTGTTTGTGATCTAGCGTATTTGTAATGTTTGATGATACAACAGTATTCATCGTCAGGAGGAATCCGTGGTCCAGATCCAGATCTAAAACAGGAATTAACGGCACCTAACAATGCCAATGACGGTCCCTACGTGAACGTGGAAAAAGCAGTAGCAGAAGAAGGTATATATAATGTGACCTTCCTAATTTAATTCCTACCGTTGTAATTAAACTCAAATTCAAGGCTAATACCTAACACATATATATGTATAATTATTATAGGTTTCAAATTAAATGCAGCAGCTATAAAACTAAACATGGATGCAGCAGAGAATCAAATGCATACCCTCAGTTCACCCAGAAGCTCCTTCTCTTACAAAGGTACCAATTCAATTTCATTTCTCTTCCGTAGTGTTTTTTTTTTCAAAACTATATATATATAGTGGAAAGTTAACGTACAAATGAAATTAACGTGCTAAACATGAGAATCAAGTAGAGTAATTATGTATACAAGTAGTGTAATTATGTAATTACATCATATAGAGAAATTACATAATTACTCTACTTGTATAATAATTACTCTACTCGATTCTCACAATTAGCACGTTAATTTCATTTGTATTTGATCCAAACCCTTTGTATATATATCATGCTCAAATTAGAATGCTTGTTTTTGTATAGTGTATTTAAAAAAAATAAACATTATTAACGTACGAAAAAATTATAGCGGTTTAAAATCGTGAGTGGAAGGTTGTTTAAAAATCAACAATTTGTTTTAAAAGTTGTAATTACTTAAACTCTTAAATTATGTAATATTATGTATAAAAGTTCAGATAAGTACTTTAAAGTTCACATAGTATAGCTTAAAGATAAACAATTAAATGTAAACACAACAAATTAATGAGAAAAAATAATAATTCAAACATTAACATATTAGTTCATGATTTGGGTCAGGAACTTGGGTTAAAACCAAGGGCCGATTTTGACTGACTTTGATCGCCTGTTGATTTGTTGGTCCGACTAGATGAAATCACATTGGTCCTATTAATTGGCGATTATTCTCGATTTTTACAACACTGCTTATCTTCAATCTAATCTGCCATTGTTACATACTGCAATACTTGATAACTTGTTCTTTGATTAGAATACCAAAACCAGAAGTTAAGATCTGACAGAAGAAGACCTGCAAGTTTTGATCTGAACAATCAAGCCATGAATGTCACCAGCTCGTCCCCGAGATTAAAATCAGCCATGACAACCTCTGCTTCAGCCAGAAGAACACCATATTATCAGAAAGGTTGGAGTTCAGAACGCGTGCCTTTGAACACAAATACTAACAAGAGTACATTAATGGTGTATAATAATAACTGGAAGGCATTGTCTTCCAAATGGGAAGATGCAGAGAGATGGATAGTTAGTCCAGTTGCAGGAGAAGATGGTTTAAACCATTCGGGTCAACAGCAGAACCGGACCAAGTCAAAGAGTGGACCGCTTGGGCCCCATGAGTCTGAATCACCAGTTTTAACTGGAGTGAATGTGGACTATAACTCGTTGATTCAGTATCAAAATGGGCGTGATAATAATGGGAATGTTTGTTCAGTGATGGATCATTGTATTGCAAGGTCAGTTAGCATGCATGGTGGCTCTGAATTGCCGAGTCAGCATTCATCGTTGCGGATTGCTCAAGGTAAATCATCCCCCTCCCAGGTCTTATTTTATAAAACTATGATTCACATAAAGATAGGTCTGTAAAGAACCGAACGATCAGTGAGCCATTTGGCGGAATAATTTCGTTTACGTTTATTTATTTAATAAACGAACAAACATGAACAATAACAATTTTTTGCTCATTTTGTGAAATGAACAAACATGAACAAATGTCCCCTTCATTTATTTATGTTCGTGGACGTTCAGTTCATTTAATGGTTCACATAAAGATAGGCCTGTAAATGAACCGAAAGTTTAGTGAACCGTTTTGCCGGAACTTCATTTAGTTATTTTATTTAATAAACAAACGGACATGAACAACAACAAAGTGTTTTGTTCGTCTAGTTAAATGAACTAACACGAACAAATGCCCCGTTCGCTCATTTATGTTCGTGAACATTCGGTCCATTTAATCACATAAAGATAGGTCTGTCAGTGAATTTTTCCCTGGGAGTTTGTTTACTTAATGAACGATTGAACACGAACGGCATTTTTTGTGCATTTAGTTACACGAACGAACATGAACAAATGTGTTGCTTGCTACTTATGTTCGTGAACGTTCGTATGCTCGTTTACATTCATTAGTTTACGTTCGTTCGCGTGTATATACATTTTATATCTTTTAGGTCCGTTACAATTTAGTATAATATTTTGAAAATAAAATATTACCCAATATAATTTAGTCTAGTTAATTGTTTTTCTAGGCTCAACATATTGATGTTCATGTTTACTAGTAATTGGTGTTCACTCAATTATGTTCGTTCATCTATGTCCACGAATGTCATGAACCGTTCATGTATAGTGTTAGCGACAAACATAAACGGACACGAACCCATTCATTTTCTTGACTAATAAACACAAACAAGAAAAATCCGTTTGTATTACCATTTGTCTTCGATGGTTAAAGTTAAACGAATGAACATACCCCGTTCATGTCTGACAGATGATAAAACCGATGGTTCAACAGATGCATCAAGGCGAGATATGGCAACCCAAATGAGCCCCGAGAGTAGTCCCACTTCATCTCCAACAAAACCACCCTCTAGCTCGATCCTAACCGTTGATCTGCAACATGTCCGTTCTTCCAAATCAGATATCAGAGATGTACAGGTGGATGATCAGATCACTTTGACTCCATATCGCCGGTCAAAGTCAAACGTGGAGGTTGACCGGAAAAACAAAGGTTTAGATATGAGAGAGAGCTTCTCAAAGGTTCAAAGGGAGGAAGCTAAAATTATTGCATGGGAGAATTTGCAGAAGGCAAAAGCAGATGCAGCAATGAGGAAATTAGAGGTTTTGTTACATCTTTTTTGCATATTACTTTTATTATTATTTGGAAATACGTAATAGATAATTCCATTTTGATGATTTAGATGAAATTGGAAAAAAAGAGATCGTCATCGATGGACAGGATTATTAATAAACTACAGTCCGCTCAGAAGAAGGCCCAAGAAATGAGAGAATCAGTATTATCTGACGAGCCTCCCCGAGTTGATAAATCTTCACACAAGCCGGTGTCGTTCATCAAGATTCGTCATGTGCGTTTCTTAACCGGTTGCTTTGCCCGCCCTGCATTTTAACAAACTATCTGTGTTTGTTTTAATGGCATCGGATTCTAGATTTGAACATTAATAAATTATGTGTTTTGGTTTTTGAATACACATCCCATTAGATGCATTCCATATAGGGTTTAATCTTTTCTTAATTACTAGTCGTTCTTGTTATGGGCAGTACATAAGTTTCTTAAACTTTTTCCGGTAATACGGAAACCCCTCGACCACAGGCAACCCACATGAATTAGACATTATCAAGAATTATCTTCAACAACATCCATTATCAAAGGCTTCAAATTCAATCCTTTTTGTGCTTTAAAGATTTTTTTTCTGTTTTTATGTAAACCGCGTTAGCTCAAGGATTTTTTTTGGGTCACACGCTATCTCAGAAAATGAATAATAGCTAGCTATTAAATGTTTAAATTTCAAATACTGAATTTATGGTTTAGTGTTATACAGTTATAAATCAGTTTTACAGTAATATTACCTTCAACCCAATATACATTATGTAGTCATTTTCTATGCTAACTTATTCATTGTTAGTAATGGTTGGTACAAGTTCAGTCCCAAGTCTAGTGACATCAACATAGTCTTTGGGGCCATGAGCTGCTAATCCTGGAATTATCATTCCAACCATCCGAAACAATCTTTCGACATGCGATTCCTTGTACTCTTTACCCTTCCAATATGGCAATATGAAGCTCCTAATTATCTCCCAAAGCGTGTTTATATACTTGGGTATAACCCACACCATCGAGAAGTAGTTCTTGTTTGGTTCTTCCTCCATAACCTGAATTTGGGTTCAAACATCACGAGAACATAATGGTATTATCAAAATGGTATAAAACACGAGTTGGTTTTCGTCTATGTTAATATAAATGGTGAAACACAACAAAATTAGCTAAAATAAAATCATGTCAAATGAATTGAATGTTGGCAAAAGCGTACTTTTAACATGCACTTACCTCCTAAATCTCTTTTATAAAAAAATGTTGTAGTAATAGCATTCATGTAATCATGTTTACTAATCAAGTGGACAAAAGGTTTCGGGTCGAGCTAAATAGACTATCTTGACACGTACATAAAAATGTTGGTTTTGACACAAACTTGTTTTGACCTGGACCAAACTGTCATTACGCGTGCTATATGTTGGAATATAATGAGCGTCATACCTTGCCGTTGTAGAAGCCATCGTAGTATAGAGTTGTCCCAAAGTGCTTAAAGAATAGAGATCTATCATCAAACGGCAATCTAGGCACCATATCATTGCTATAAACATACCAAAATATCTCACATCATGATCTTTAATAATCTTCATCATGTACCTCCCAAAACACTCATCCCCTACTCTGGGTTGACCAAAAGTGTACACCCCTTCTAACCTCTTCAACAACCATGCCTCCTCATGTAACCCTAGCACACCCGCGAACAAGATTGCTAACGCGCCTCCTAAACTATGACCCGTCACTATAAACTTTGCATTTGTATTCTTCTCTAAAATCTCTTTGAGCTTTTCTCTCATCTTGTAATAAGCAAAAGGGTGCTGCTCATCATTTGCATTTGGTGGTGGTTCAAGTTCTTTTGGCCAACCTTTAATCTTTTGTAAGCCGAGTGCTTTCATGAACCCACCATGGATTCGACCAATCGTTTTTGAGTTATTTAGATCTTTGAGCTCGTACCATGAGATGTCGACGTCTGTCATCCAGTCATTGGTGTTGAATGGGCCGGTTCCTCTAAATGCTACAACTACCAAGTTGGGATCTAATGTATCTTGAAACATGGTTGCATAGGTTGTGTACTGATTTCGGTAATCTGAGTATCATAATCAAGTCAAAACAACACAAATTTAGCCATTTTTTTAACCTCGAACATTACAAGCCGATCGTCAATGGATCTACTTTGTAATTTCTATAATACATTTTTATCTATTAATGCATTTTTAGTTGTTATTTCGAAAAATGCTTCTAGCATAAGATAAAAACAATATTGACTTGTCGTACGTTTACTAATTATAGACATTTACTCGTCAATGACAAACCACATGCCAAATTAAAGCTCATTTACTTAGATGCAAAAGGCAACTTTGCTTTTTTGGATGCTGCATATAGAATTCAAATCTATACTGTCTCATTTCTTTTTCCTATTTGCTCAACATGTTGTAAAGTTATAACATAGTATAATTCTATAGAGACTAGAGAAAATAAGACAAAAGATAAGTTCAAATTGATAATAGAGAAACTGAAAGTTACTCTCAAGTCTCGTCTAGTCAATCTTTATTTTTAGAACGAGCAACCAGTAAAATTAACATAGAAGTAAAACGACGATATACATACCAGTAGTTCTCCTAAAATATAAACAATTTAAATTTAAATTTCTTTTCATATTTGGCAATTTTAAAGTAGGTTACCTAAAATTAGGTAACAATATTATTTACTAAATGAAAAGTAATACATAAATTGTTTTGTTTTTGTGCATTATGCCTTAAAAAACACAAGTCACATTTTTTTATTTTTTTTAATCTTTAAGGTAAACTTTTTTATATTTTTGTTATATTCTTAATTTTTGAAACAGTTTATACATAAATAAATGTACTTTTGTGATTATTTATACAATTGAAATATAGTTATATAAACATGAGATCAACTTGACATAACACATTTAGAGTATCTTACCGTTCCAAAATTTGTAGAAGCCTATAAACTCCATCTGAGAAAACGAAACAAAAAGAGAAAAAGTCATAGAATTAATGACAAGTTAATTAAAAGATTTAGGCTTGCACTGCAAATATAAATGGGTAGTTAGGAAGTCCTCACTTTATGTAAATATTTCTTATAATTGTATATTATTTTCCTATAGCATCAAACATATAGTTCCTAATCAAACAAGAATTTGTTTGAAGGAATAATTTTAAAAGATAACTACGTTTTTTTTACTGATTACTATTTAATTTAATCATGTTATTTTATTATCACCAGCTCTGTTAATTTTTTATATTTACTTTTTATTGTTTTATTTATTATTCGTAAATAATTACAAAGTACTGGGAGTCTGCGAGTACTTAAAATCTAATTCAATAAGGAGTACTTTGTTAGGTTTTATTATTTATTAAATTTTTAAATAAGACACTCTGAATTTTAATAATATCATATTTTTTCAGTTGTTCAATAATAATCTCATCTCTAAAATAGCCACCACTGATCTCACCTTTCACATTATTTTCTTACATTAGATCTCCGTTAGAAAAACTTAACGTAGTTAAGTTTTTTTCTAAATTTCGAACTTATGTTAATAGAGTTTTTGATCGGATTAAGGATACGAGTAGATTGATATAAAACTAATATCCTCGAAACGGTGCTCCTACCGGTTTTATTTTTGTCAATTGAATGTTTAAACACCTAAATTGAAGCACCGTTTCGCCGTTTGGAACACCATCTCGATGTCAATTTTACATCAGTTGACTCGTATCCTCAATCTGATCAAAAGCTCCAAAACATCAACTTGAATTTTAAAAGTTTTCTTTAATGGAGGTTCAATGAAAACAGTTAGTGAGATTGGTGATAACTATTTTCTGAAATAAGATTATTATCGACCAACTGAAAAAAAAATAAGTTTATAAATTATCCAATTTGCCTTTAAATAATCAAAACTACGAAGTGGTGTAGTTTGTTTGAAACATTGGAAATTTAGATCTAAAATCATAACTAATTTCAACCAACAATTATCATTAAAATAATTATTAATAAAAAACAAATAGTACTGATCCTAATTCTTCATTAGAATAATCAAGGTCGGGAATTCGTATAAGTTTAAACAATTGAGACATTGAGTCATGGATGCATTTTCTCTCACTTAACTTATCAACACTAAAATAATTGATTTCTTAAAAAGATAAATAATAGTCATACGTGTTGACCGATAATATTCGTACTAGTAATACAACGAATGACGTTCTAAACTTTCACTTTTGTTAACAAAAACAATCACCGTCTAACAGAAAAATGACTTCGCCTGCCTCTTATAAAGTAATTGATTGATGTAATAAATAATCTTGAAGCAACGTAAATAAGAGTTAAATACAAACGAAGTAACTTTTTCATTAATTCGAAATTATCTTTGGCAACAAAAATGAAAATTGAAAGTTTTATTAGTCACCATATTACGAATTATCAGTGACCAACATGTTCTACTTTGAATTACTAAAATCACGCCAATTTGTGTTTTATTTGTCAATAAAATTATAATTTGAAACCAAACCAATCCAAATAAAAAAAAATCAACATGTGTTAATTTTATACGATGACTCTCATAGCCATTAATTGTTTGATATCGATCAAAAGTTCAAAACCTAATTGTACGTTTGTTGTGTGTTGTGTGTGTAAGAGAGAGTTTATCAAGTGACCTTCAGTTGATCTTGTATGGCAGCTCTCACAAAAGCCTCATTTTCATAAGACAACTTTGCAGCCATCATCGATAGCGATGAATTATATCTTCCGTCGCCTTTTTTAATACTCGTATCAAGTTTTAACCGATCATCAAGCTTTCCGATAAACGACACAAACTTTTCTGGGGCCTCCTCTGGCCTCACCACCTTCCCTACAAGTCAAAACCAATTACCAAAGCGTTCTCCCAACACTACTAAACAAATGAGTATAACAGATAGACAGTTTAAATAAAAACACAATTTTTTATTAGTAAACTAACCTCGTATACGATTCATCAGAAATCCAAAGAACCCTCCATTGCTTGATAAAAGATTCAACCATATCTCAATCAAAGACCCTATTTTCGCCATCGGCTTCTCTGCCCAAATAAGAACTTTTTGTGCGAGGATGGACGCGAAGATGACAAGTCGTCGCCATATATTTTCCCCGTTTGATCTCCCAACATGTTCAGATTGTTCATCGTAAAACTTTTTAGTGTTCAAAAAACTAGTTGAACATGTCAAAATAAAGGCTAGATCATAGAGACTTGCTTCTTTGGCATTAACCAACAAGTAACTTTCACAGAATTCTTCAGCAGTTGCCATGGCTTTGAAGCTAAGAATTTAAATGGTATAAGCAATGAAAGGGAACATATATTTATATATACTTATATGTTATTATATAGTTAGAATTACACATGATGACATTATTCAAGTTGTTGACTTGTATTATAAGATGCGACTCAGATCACGAATGACTTGGCGTCCGTTTAGATTAGTCGTACTTAAATTTCACATAACTAAAGAGGAAAACTACTATTTTGGTCCCTAGGATTTGACATATTTAACGGTTTTAATTTAAAAATATATTTTTACATATTTCTATGTCCCAAGCTCATCAGCTACACATTTCTCCGATAAAAAAAAATCAATTTCATGTTTCCTCTTTTCAAAACCTTTCAAAACCATTAGTTACATATTTCCTCAAACTAAAAAATCAATTACATTTTCCACTTACTAGAACATATATATTACGTATTTATCCGTTTCATTAAAAATAAGTTATTGAATGACTATTTTATCCTTATTTTTATTAACGGATTTTTATGCATTAGATACCGATTCATTTCAGGTATGCGCTTGGCATTAGTAACCTGCTACGCGTCCAGCGGCGATTATGCGCTTGGCACCGTCTCGTGTTGGTTATGTGTCTGACGTCGATAATGCATCTGGACGTTAGGCGTCCGACACTAGTAATGCTTTTGATGCCGGTTCACAGGTCAGTTGTCGGCAAGGCGTCCGACTCTAGTTATTTGTCCTATATTGATTATGAGTCCGACGCCGGTTACGCCTACGACGCATGTTACGTGTATGACATATATCGTTGATTGCTTACGCGTCCAATGCCGGTAATGCGTCTAACGCAAACTTCATGGACTATAATAGTTAAAAATATAACAATTTTAGTGTCTGGGACCTAAATCGTTACAAAATGCAAACTTCATGTACTAAAACAGTTAAAATATTTTTTTTAGACTAAAAGGTTAAATATGCCAAACCAAGGGAGCAAATTAGTAATTAGTTAGAGGAGTCAAATTAAACGACTTGTATCACTCTTGTAACGAGTTAAAATAAGTACTGCTATAAATTTCCTTGTGTGTCAAACTAGGTTGATGGTTTGTCTAAAACTAGACATCTTTTGACGTACGTTGAATTGAACTCTGAAGGTTATAAAAACATATATATGTGCTTATAAAGGTGTGCAAATTGTACATCTCTTGAAGTTTTGTTAACATAAATAAAGCATGTGGTTTTAGATCATGTACATAGGCAGTTTGTTTTGTCTGTGGTATACTTACTGGCCCCGCCATATTAACTTGTTGATACCGCAACTAAAATCTTTTAACCAAGAAATCATTTGCTGAAGGGATAAATGTATGAAAGTTGTACGTGTTGCATGAACCTGCAATCGTGACCATTGATCCTGAAGAAGCTAGCTAATGGACGTCACGATGCAATCGAAGATGTTGTTGACCTTCAGTAATTCTTTTACATAAAATGAATATGAAATTTAAATAATCAAAACCACTAGCTAGATTCCAGATGGCCATCAAATTATAAGTCTTTTCCTACAAGAGATAGATATGTCGTTTTCAGATTGGGTTGTCAAATGCTTAATCCAACTTACAAACTTCATTTTTTTATTTTTAACTTTTGAAGTGTATTGATTAACTTCCATACTCATCGTTCTTTTCTTATGAAACTAACAAGTGTATTTATGTTTTACATTTGTTAATTTTGTTAACATGATGCAAAGGTGTATCTATGAGCATTTGGTCACTTACATAATATTTTGTTAGGAACTATCCAAGAGAGTACTATCTATTAAGCGAGAAGTGTTCTAATTAAGTGAATACCGGCTAATTAATATGCGCAAAATATATTGCTACTAATTTACAATACCAAATTGCTCGAAATACAAGTACACAACATATGGAAGTCCCATGCATAGCCGTCCATGAAAATGTGAACTTTAGTCCCAAAACTCACCATGAAACCGAAACCATAGCTTCAGGTTAGTGGTGATTGTGATCGACGATAAAGGCAAGCTAGTTGGTTCCGCTGATGAATCACTCCCGAAAACGCTTCTGGATGCACAACGAATTCTTGAACTGGGACAAGAACTTGAGAAATCTCAGTCTCTCTCTACCTCCCACACCCCACCCCCTCTCTCTAGAATCACACAACTTTTAAAAAATTGGTAAGGTGTTAGTTTGTAGGTTGGATTAAGCCTTACAAACCCTTAAAAATTGGTTGAAGAAATTGAAATGGTTAAAAGAGAAAATGATAAAATTACCCTTCTTAATATAACCCTTTCACTCGATCCCCTCCCAACCTAATTTATTTACCATCGTCGCTATATGTTCCAATCGATTTAACTTTCGATTAGTTCACACATTATGGATTTTTGTCAAATTGGTTTGTTTGATTTTACTAAGTTTGTTGTTGGTTGTTCTTCATCATACTAAATCATCATTCTTTGTGTTCAGCAATCACTTGCAGATGGTGATCGACGTGGAATCGACCAATTAATTTTACATTTGTGATGAAAAGAAAACACATATAAATTAGAGGCAAAAGGCATGTGTCTAAATTTCCAAATTTATCAATGTTTTTGACTTATTATTTGATTTCTACTTTGATGCTCGTAATGATGGATTTATAGTCTATATTAAAGCAGATGAAGAGAAAACGTGTTAATATGGGTTTTTGGTAATCTTTTAACATTACAATAAAATGTTTAAAGTTCTCACGTTAGTGAAGAAAGTTTAAATTATATTTGATTGAAATACAAACCAAATGCAATGCTTTCCACTTACGATTCCAATGAGTACGTTTCATGAACCCAAAAATGTAGGAAATCAAGTCCAATAACACAAACACATAATTTAATCTCAACTAATTAAATCGACTTTTTTCTTTTTAGGGTAATATTTGAAACACTAATTGCCTACCCTTAACCATATATTTATATTAAATAACTTCCCACAATAAGTATAACTCGAGCGCCTAATATCTAGTAATTCTAAGTTCTAACAACTAAATTAATAAACACTAAATCAAACTAATAAACCGATAACTTGAAGATAGTCTTCTAATTGTCAAATGACTCAAATCTATATCTTAAAACTCCATTATATTTATTGGTTATTTTTTTGGTACCAAGAAAGATGTTAGTATTTTAGTGTAAATGGATTAAATGATCGTTAATGTGCCATAATAAACATTAAGCAAGTTAGGGATGTACGGAGTGCACACTTGTTTTAGTTTGTTATTTTCATTTATACTGCTTTATTAAAAATTCATTAGAAAAATGAATTTTATGATTATGTCACACACAATCGTAAGTATTTTTGGGGTTTAATTATGTATTAACATTTTTTAAATTTGAATAGATAAATGATACAGGTAATTATCTATAATGAAAATTCCCCAGAGATAAAACACGGTTTATGTTTTGATCGACACTTCTCTACTTCATATTCCTCACAAAAATCTTACCAATTTCATGTCTCGCTTCAAAGTTTTACCTCATTAAGTGTTTTAGAGAACCACCGAAATAACTTTAATATAAAAGGAATAACTTTTAATATGAAAGTTATCATACGACTCTCTGAATTATCCAGTTTGTAATTCCAAAATCATCAACGAATGACGTGGTTGTATTATTTGGCTCACGATTTACAATTAGGTGTGAATGCTTTTTTGTAGACATTAAGAAAATGAAATTCTCGTGAATTTAGCTCAAATAGAAAAACAAAGTGATGGGAAATAAGCAAAGACAGCCTAGGTATTCATGTTTATTTTAAGGTTGCGTGACTAATATTATATCACACGAAACACATAAAAAAACAAGGAAATATAATCTGGTCAAATCTTTATTTATTAATATCTTTTGCCACAATTTTAATTAATCGTGACAAGTTCAAATCCTAATCGGGAACATGTAATTTATTATTAAGTTCAAGTGTAATGACTTGGAATTCGGTAACACACAAAAAAAATAAAAATAAAAATAATAAACAAATAAATTTTCTTTTATAAGAATGAGACTCCAAGTCTTGAGGCCAGAACATTTGAATGTTTGGTTTAACAAACTTTGTTTCTACCGTTAAAGCCATAAAATTACAATTTAATGATAGATTATGGATTCATCATATAGCTTGAGGTTCTTTTTTCTTTTTAATGTCCTACCTAAGAATGTGTATTTTTGGAATAAAGAAAAAGCCAAATCGACTAAAAGGAAAATCATGCAAACTTGAATTTCTATATCGAAATCAATTATACACACAAAACGAAATTAGTTAGGTACTTAGACTGAACGTAGTGGGCGACTAATGCGAAGAGTTTTGGGCGATTAGGGGCTACAACATCGGCCCTGGCGATATTAGAGTGCTAGATAAACGTTTTGGTTTTTGATTTTTTTATTTTGGTTTAATAAATAATTTTATTATTAATTTTTATGTTTTCTTAAAGGGTTTTTATATGGTCCAAAATGGTTTTCTAAAGTTCACAATGTTCAAAAAGTTCTCACACGATCTCAATCCTAAAATATATATATCATAAGAGAACTTTTTTAAAATTGAGAATTTTGATAACCATTTAAGACCACAAAAAAACCCTTTATAAAAGTATTAAAAATTAAGAAACAAAAATTTAAAAAACCAAACAATTTTAATTTTCATTCCGGTTTTACAAAAAAAACCCTAATTATATACATATGTATATTTTGTTTAATCTTCATTTACATAATGTACACATATATACATTATCATTTATCTTAATTGTACGTATGTGTATAAAGAATATAATGTATAAAATTAAAATAATAAGTATTATACATACATACACACACACATATATATATAAATTTGCTAAACCGATATTTTTTTTATTTTAACTCTTTAGGGAACCGGGATTAAATATAAATTTTTGGTTGTTTACTTTTTTTATTTTTGCGTTTTTATGTTTTCTAAATTTTTTATTTTTATAGAAAGAGTTTTTTTTTGTGGTAAAAAATGATTCTCGCATGATCTTAATCATATATATATAGAAACACACTAGCTTTTATCCCCAATATTACAGGTTGTTTTATATTATTCGTTTATAATATTTAAATAATTTTTTGATTTTACTTTTATTTATTGTAAGTAAGTTAATAATATACTTGAAATTTGATGATAAAAGGGTTTCACAAATAATGAGATGTTATAACACGGTTTAAAAGTTATCTGGGTTAGGTGAGACCCATGACCCGCTTATTTTTTATTATAAAATTTGTTTTTTTAATTATAAATAATATATTCTTTTAAAAACATTATATATTAATTTTTATTATATTTCTATTTTATAAGATTTTAAAATTAAATATATGGTGAAGTTATTATATAATATAAAAGAGAAGTTTGGTGCCGCTAGCCAAGTGCGGCACCAAACTTGTCCATAACGTTAGATTTTCTGTTTTAGTATTGGCAGTATAGCGAACGTAACGAGAATCGACCTAACGTCAATTTTTGTTTACGTAACGGATACATACTAAATTCGTGTGAACTCACTGCATCAACGTCCGGGGCTAATTTTGATGTCATTTGTTTTTTTTTTTGTTCCGGAACCATAACGAACGTAACGAAAACCGACCGGATGCTAATTTTCTTTTTTAGTTCCAGTACCACCGTAACGAATGAGAAAGAAACCGACCAAAATCGCATAAAGTCACTGCCTTTTTGTTTTAGTTCCAGTACCACCGTAACGAAAACCGATTAACAGTCATTTTTGTTTTAGTTATGGTATCGTGAGAAACCGACTGAATTCACGTCGACTTATCATCTCAACGCTCGAGACCGACAACACTTGAGTTTTACCATCACCCAGATTTTATCGACATGCCGGCGCGACGCGCCGGGTAAATTCCTAGTTAATTTATAATATTAAAGCTGTTTTGTTTTGTGAATTATGATTCGTCTTTTAAAGCAAGTACTGTTTTTAGTTTCAAGTTTTTACAAAAATTATAGCCCAAATTCACCAAAAATCATCAAATTCAAAGCCCAATCTATAACAGTTACAGCCCAAAAGAATGACACTAAATGAAAATTGCAGTCCATTTAACCTTTACCTGATTCCAAAATCATCAAATTCATAGCCCAATCTGAACTCACGAGAAGTTGATATGAAATCAATTAGATGTCATGTTTGTGATGAATATCGAGCACACACTTTTTATGTAAACTTTAAAGTAAACTAGTTGAGGCTCTAGAGGAAAAAATCCGGGTCCAACAACTTGCGACCCATCGAGATATTTCCATCCACTACTTACAGGGCCCATTGACGTAGCCCATGTTATACTCTTTTCAAGTTAGGCTATTTTCTACCGCGTTTGCTTCTGTCTAGCTTGTGTAGTACAAAGCAGCATTGGAAAGTGGGCACATGTAACTTATAAGGCTATGCGTAGTGGATTGACTACAAATTGAAGTGTTTTGTGCCGTGTGACGCCCAGTCAGCACGGGTGAGAATTTGTTTTTAGGGTGTAATGGTGTATGGGCTACAAATAATAATATAATATATATATATATGTGTGTGTATATATATTTCACATACACACACTAGTAATATAATAATAATAAAATCATCTCCTCCCCGGCGACTAATACCCCAAGCCCCCGCCCATTTCGCCCCAATTTCGCCTAGTGGGCGGTGTTCCACCCAAATGTCGCTCCTTTTCTCCCTTCTTTGCCGCCCAGTACGTATGGCCTAACATAGTGGATCATCCATCCAAGATCTTCTATGTAGTTGTTTCTGTCGTCTTTTGTGCAATATATCTTTGAGGCAATGAAAACAAAATTATCATCATTATAAAAGGAAAAAAAAAATTAAAAAAAAAAAAAAAAAAAAAAAAAAAAAAATATAAAAGGAAAAAAGATGGTTATATTAATATTAAGATCAAAGTTGAGCACTATGGAAAGTAAGCTTTACTTATCGAGGAATAGGAGAACAAAAGGAAAACCGCATATCTTTGAAACAGCAAACGATAAAAAAAACATGCCCATAAATCAAGGAATCACACAACACAACACAACACAAGAACAAGATCGATGATTCCATATATATAAATTAAATTAGAATATTGACAGAAACAAACTCTGCCACCTTCTACTAAAGCACACCTTTACGTTATTTTACATCCTGTTTTCAATAAATATTATTCTAAAAAGTATGCTTTAATTTGTCAATAAAGTGACTCCTAAGGAATAAAATGTCAATAAAGAGAGAGTAAAAAGACCAAGAAACCCTAGCAAAATGTCTGTCAGTATCTCTCTTTATCTTTCACAGATTTCAAAACTGTGTCATAAGCAATGCAACACCAATATCACTTCTCTTCTAAAAAAGCATCTTTTATCCATGGTGATCCGTGTATTTATAGATAATAGACAACTTGGGTACATTTTTGTTTTTTTAGTGTGAACCAGTGACCCTCCTCTTACCCCATATATCTTTTGTTTTTGTTGAATGACCAAACAGTCCTTTTAACTATATTATGTTTGGTGATACACTAACACCCTAGATTAACTGGTGCATTGTAAAGGAAATCAGGTACCATCTGTAATTATAATAAACATTGTCGGAATGTTATCAAGTCATGTTGGCTAATCGAGATTTACTTAAGACGAAAAGAAAAATATAAAAGTATAGATTGATACGAGTTAGAAGGTGTGAAGCACATAATTATTCATAATTGCTTATGTTTAATTCATCAAAAAACCTAGAGGTACTTCAAGTGGGTACGAAGTGCCTTTATTGGGAGTTCGAGGCAGCATGCTAGAGAGGTCTAAGGGACAAAGAGCCTCCTAGTAAGGTTCACACTGATTGAAACGTTACTAGAACTTGCATCAGGTTATCTTGATTAACGGAAAATTGCAAGATGATCATAGGGTCACGACCGTAGCACTGGGCAGAAAGCCGATGATTTTGAACACACCCTTACCTTTAACCCAACAACCAGATTCATTACAGGTCATCCTCTACCTTCGAATCACTTTGACCATTTTCGAACACTTTATAATATTCTCGATGAAAAAATTTTACGTGGCCACTTTCATGGTCTCAAACACAGTTTGTAACAAATTAATTAATTAACCCTATCATCTAAGGTCATATGTAGTGGATGAACTATAGCTAACAAAAGTGATGACAGATAGGCGAAGTGACATTCACTAACGAAATCATTAAACATGTATAGTGATTGAACCAAGTTATACCGTCTTTTAAAAAAATAATTAAATATGAATAGCTAAGTGTGATTGGTTGAAAAAAGTTGCACCCCATTCATTAGCACATTCTCTCCCTTTAACGTCCTCCATTGAAGTGGCGCTTCCCCCATTGACGCCCAGGGCCGTATTTGAAAATTTATATGTCCCGGCCGAGCCGAAATAAAAATGCTCGTAAACCCCAATGAGTAACGAAATAAATTAAGCAAAAAAAGAATTTAGGCCTTATTTAAATGGTTTTTTGTTTGATTTAAACAATTAAAATTTTAAATTGACTTACTTGGTTATGATTTAAGTTATGTAAAAAAAATTGTATAAAAATAAACTTAAAAATGTCTCAAGTGAGACTAAAACCTACAACATTTTGTTTGAAAGTAAAACTCATTTGCTACTAGACTAAGCTAGTTATTTTTCAATTAGAGTAAAACATTAAATATACATATTTCTTTTTTTTTAAATATATATATATATAAAATTGCACCCTCGAAAATTAATTGCACCGGCCGGTCTTCCACATTGCCCTATGCCCGAGCCGCCCCTTTTGACGCCCCTCTCCTCTTCTAATGGTCTATATCGACGGATTTGATGACATGACAATCGATTTAACAGCCATCACACATTGTTTATGAGCAAAATTTTAAACATGCTCACCGACTATCTATTTAACATTCAAAAAGGATAGCTCAACTCTAAATATATTAAAAAGGTGGATGGAATATGTTAAGTGGTAAAACGTGAGGGGGCGTCTATTAGAATATGCGATGTAAAGGGATCTACTGTAAATATACGACTTGTACTCGCAATCTCACAAGTTTGGAAGAGACGTATCCTTCAACTCACATGCATCATCCACGTGGCACATCGAAAGAAAAAAAAATAACAGAGGAAGCTTAGCTTACAAAAGTAGGTATGTCAAACTAGGGTTAGGATTTTCTTATTAGGATGGAAATCATTATTGTTGACGACCAAGATCTCCTTGTTTTTTTCTCTTATAACAATTTAAAACTTATTTTCATGAAAAGAAAATAAAATGAGCATAAAGTAATTTTGTCCAAATTTATCGAATGCTCTTATACTCTTATAACCTCACAAAAAACTACACATAGCAATTAAGTGATCAACTTTGTTAATATACTACAAAACTTTTAACGATGAAGATTAAAGTTGTTTATGTTTGGTTTCAAACTCATTGAATAATCAAGCAAGCAGAAAAAGTATTGGGTTTTACTGTGATTGATAAATATACGTAATTATTGCAAGAGAAAACGTGACTCAACAACTCGTTTAATAATTTTCAATTGATCATACATCCAAAGCCTCTGCTCAAGCCCTATTTTGAAGACCTAATCCTAACTTTGTGATGATTAAGATATTACCATACTACTCCTATTACAATTAGAATACTAGACCAACTTAACCGACTTGCGAACTTAGCTAGGTCAACCTCCTTGAGGGGAAACCGACTTGTGAATACGTTTCGAAATTACCATTAGCTTTTTATTGCCAAAATCCGAAATAGAATATTAAATAATGGTTATCTAAGTTTCATCATTAATTAGCTTAATACATTAAAAATTTTAACCCAATCCTATTTAGTGTAATGCAGATTTAAATTAAAATTTACTATTTAGTCTATTGGGTGTAAAACAAAAACCAAACTGGATTTGAATTCAATTTTCAGTTCGGTTTTGAACTACCTAAATTCAATTTTGATCAGGTTTTTGTTTAGCCCAAGAAGAAAGACCAGAAATTGAATAAATCGGAAACCTAAATATCCCTGGTAAAGTTGGTTACCGATAGCAATTCATCAATTATACTCTGTAGTCTGTACTCATAATCCAAGTGAATGTAATTTGATTTCGAATTGAACAGATTACTACCGAATATTAACTGTAAATCTGATCATTTGGATATCCCACATCATGGTATCTAGCAAATTGCTATATTAATTTGAGGTGAATTGTTATAAATTGTGCATGATAAATGAGTGTGTGTTTAAAGAATGTGAAAGGGATCCAAAGATAGAGAAGATGAAGATATTGCAAATATGTTTTTTTTTTCTATTTTAACTTTTGGGGTCAGAAGAAGAAGCATCAAGGAAAAGGAGTCCTGTGGATCAACTGGAACGTTTCGAACCCAACATTTTATAGACTATTAATTTGCTCCCATGCTTCACTTTTTATTGAACAGTTCAAATCGTTTCTATATATTTTCGTCTACTTGTCTTCTTTACACACATGGAGTAATTAATATATTATTTTTACGAAATTTAATGTTTATTATTGTTAGCAATATATAGTTTTAATTAAGTTTATCACAAAAGATATGATGGTGATGATGATGACGACCCCCTTTTACTTTTCTTATATTCTGGATCATGCTCCGTGCTACTTTTCTAAGTCAATTGATTTTAATCTTGAACCTAGATTCGATGATTATTTCAAGATTTAAAGTTCACAACTTTTTAAAATAGAACTACGCTCTAAAGTATCATTTAGTCGTAAAAAGTGTAATTTGACTTGCTTATTAATTATGTTGCAGTGTGCACGTATAACCGAACCCAAAATATTATGTTAACTTGTTGCCCTCCTTTATTTTTCATACCACAACAAAAAAAACCCTCAATGTCCCTTCATGGACATCCGATAACATTGAAACGATAAGTGAATATTAGCCTGACTCATGCTATAAAAATGACACGCACAAATCGAAAAATGATACACAAAAGTATGTGTTTTAACCAACACAATAATAAATTTGCACCGAAACACGAATCTACGAGAAGTTTGTAAGCTTCTCTTTTCTGCACAGAAGACATCACTGAAAGGCGCCTCTTATTTCATTTTATGCCATTATTAATGAGACTAAAGTGAAACTTTTAAGACATTAAAACAAAATCCCAAAAAGAAATGCTAAGGCTGAGCGGTGTGGGGGGCGCGAGAGGGGGCGCGAGTGGGGGCTCCAGCCAATAATATTATGACGTGTGGCAGAGAGAGAAACTTGATAAGATGGGTGTTGGTTGTGGTGCTCGCGCCCCGGGACATGGTGTGGAGGGGCGCGAGAGGGGGGCGCGAGCGGTTTTTTTTTATTTTTTTATAAATGTATTAAAAAAACGTATTATTAAAAAAACACATAAATTATTTAAAAAAACACACATTAATTAAAAAAACACATTAATATCAAAAAAAAAAATTAAAGTACTAAAAAAAACATTATTCTTATTCTTCGGCTTGGTCTTCTTCGATCAACCTCTTCCGGATACGTTCCTTTTGTTTTTCCATCAGCATTTGGTCGACCGGATTTAGGTTACTGAAGTCTCTTGTAAGGAAGTCCAAATCTCTCATTCTTCTTTTTTCCTTTTTGTCATTAGAGACCACCTCCATGGTTTTGTTGAATTTATTGAGGGATTCAACAAGATCGGTGATGTTTACGGCTTCCCCCTCAGCCGGTTTTTTCCCCCTGGCGTCCCTTCCCAATGGCCGCCTCCTCGGCGGTGAAGACGTTTCCTCCCCCGCAACGTTTAGGTCGAATCCAACCCGGCAATCCGACCCGGCGGAAGTGCTATACGCTCCAGACGAACTAGTTTTAGTCCGTTTCGGCCCTACTTCAGCATCAAGGTCCGGCGCCACCAGCTCAACCCACTTAGAACACATTCTCAACCTCTCCCACACCTTTACATCGTCCCACGTCTTCACCGTCCCATACCTCCGCAGGCACTCCTGCTTCCACTCTTCGACAGTGAAATTATAAACCGCCAAATCGTCACTGCCACTTGGTCTCATACAACCGGCGTTCCTGTTGAACAGATTAGTAAACAAGCCGACAAATTTTCTGATTTCGGTCCACCGACCCGAAATCATATCGGCGTTCCGCTCTGTACTCCCAACGAGCGAATAGAACGTCTCCCTAACCTTTGTCCAAAATACCTTGCTCTTTTGGTAGTCCGCTGCAAAATGCATAAATAAATTTGTAAGTCATTTAACTTTTTTATTTAACTTTTTTATTAAAAATCATTTTTAAAAACGTTAAAACAATTACCGCAACGCCGATCCTCAGAAATGACTATCCAAGCCCGACACAGGGCTTCCTTCTCATCCGATGACCACGGAGTGGTTTTCCGTTTCGTCCTTCCAGTCGAAGCCGAACCCGACCCGTCCGTTGCAACTTGTTTTTTCCGGTGGACGCGTCTTCTTTGTCCCGCAGCTTCACCTTCTGGTTCTTGTGTCTCCGGAACAACAAAGTTAGGAGACGGTTGTATGTTGGATGGTTGAAAGCCGGATGATTGTTGCGACCCCGAATAAAACATCGGTTGGTCCGGTGCCGACCATAAATCGTCGTAACTGTAATCTGAATCTAGGTTTGGGTACCAATTTCCAGCCATGTTTTTAAAAAAAGGTTTGGAAGATGGGGTGATTTTGGGTTTTTTTGAGGTTGTGGTAAAGTATTTTATGTGATTTTGGGTGTGGTATGTGATATTGGGTTGATATTGGTTTATATAGAGAAAAAAAAATTTTTTTTTAGTAAACTTAAAGAGCCAACGGCTCTATTTATCCACACCCAACGGCTCTGCAAGCATTCCCAAGCCACTTTACGCCCATTTTCAGCCGTGACTGGCCTTGCTCCCGCCTTGGTCTGCGTGCTCGCGCCCCTTTCGCGCCCCTCTCGCGCCTCGGTGGTGTGGTGCTCGCGCCCCGGGATGGGCTTTCGCGCCCCTTCTCGCGCTCCGCACCCCTCAGCCTAAAAAGAAGAACATAGATCGGTAATCGTGCCCCTATAATTATTGTCCTCGCAGTCCCACTCGATAGTATGATCATTATCACATAAAATGCTGAAACAAATAAAAAAACATATATCTGGAAATCATGGCTTCCTTAGATGACTAAGACCCCGAAATATCAAATCAGTATATACGGTTGATATGTCGTCTCAAGAAAACTCACTTAAATATTTATTGAGGTACTTACATACGGTGCTTAAAACAGGGGCGAAGCTATGTGAGGACCGGGGTGGCCCCGGCCACTGCCGTTTTCTCCGTTAATAGGGTAAATTTCATGATTTTTCTCGAAAATTTTTATAGGTATTAAGCGCGGTCACCCCCGAAGTATGTTTCCAAAATGATACCGGTCACTACTGATTTTTTTAATAAATATAATACCCCATCGTTTGTTTTTTTTTCTAAAATCTCGCAGTATTTATAAACAAAAGTTACAAAATAGTAGTCAAATAGTAAAAGATTTGTTTTTATAAATATTTTAGATCTTTGCAATTCTTCTTCTAGGTATTCACCCTTAGAACTGTTAAAAAAAAGGTATTCACCCTTAGGGATGAGATCACTTAGGTACCGGTGCCGGTACAGATACCAAAATATTCGGTTCGATACCGGTATTGAAGGTAAAATTTGAGATATACCGGTACCAAAATTCAAAACTTTGGTATCTATTCGGTACCGACGGTACCAAATCTGTACCGATTTCGGTACCGGTACCGGTATCAATACCGAATTTGCTTATCCCTACTCACCCTTCCTCTTGCGTCATCATGAATATTTTAGATCTTTGTTTGTTAAAAAATTATTTTGTTTATTTATTGTAATAACAATTGTTTGAATAAATGAAGAAAAATTAGATATATATAGATGTCATATGGTTTGATCTGACCCGACCCGACCCGACCCGAATCACCAACACGAACCGAATCGTTGACCCGAAAATTTTTGAGTCTGTGACTTCGGTCACCCCCGTGACTAAGCCCAAGCTTAGTCACTGGGTTAAAAATAAATGTAGAAATCATGTTCTTGGCTATGTGGACTCAAAAACAGATCGATCAATCACACAGATAAGATAGAGTGCTAATTAAGTGATATTGTTTAGTAAGATAACTAACTTAAAAAATAATGTTTTTTCACTAAACTCAATGAAGTACACAGATCAAAAGAGTCAACATGGAGAAGGAGGCATAAGATTTAAACCTAAATCATCATTTTCATGAACCAACCTTGCTTTATGAGCCTCCACCATTCTATTATCATTATTATTATTACTATTATTATTATTATTATTATTATTATTATTCCCGTACTGATCTGGATGCAATCTTTTCTTCGACAACAAAGGAACTCCAAAAAGCTTCGTTTTACTAACATTAACGTTGTCATCCACAACGTTGTTCATAGTCGAACCATGTTGTTTTTGTACCAGCGACTGCCCATTGTTTGAGGATAAAAGAAGTGAAGATGGGTATGAATTACTAGGTGTCACCGGCTTCACATGATTTTGCACGAAGTAAATAATATCATTGTACAGCTTCCTCATGTGTGCAAGCTCCGACATTAACATATTATTACTCCGCCTTAATCTTTCATTATCCTCCGATAATGCCGTAACTGAGTTACCACCTCTAGTACCATTGTTATGAAACATTCCAAACATACCGTTGGTTGGTGTGGTGGTGGGTGAGGAGAGAGGTGGTGAGTTGTCGGAGTATAAGTGGTCGTCGGAGTCCGGTGGAGAGATGCTTCGTGTAGGTGGATATGTATAGAAACCACCACCGGTGAAGTGATGTGGATGCTGGTGGTGGTGGTTAAGTGAGACTTGTGGTTGAGATGTTTTCCGGCGGTGGATCTCACATAATAAATGCTTCACTCCTTTCTTGAAATACTCATTAGCAAACTCCCATCTGTCTGGTACTATTTTCCTAAAACCCTAATCATACAAAACAACACAATATGAGCTAATAATTAAGTTACACATGTAAATAAAGAGTAGACTTGATTAGACTAGGGTGGATATACTTGAAACTTGATATCCTTTTCATGTTTCATGTATATATATTTACATAAATAATAAACTATCCTAAATCTGTAATAATTAATTATATATTTTTCATCAAAACAGCAGATATGTAAAACAAGTTAAGTTGTGTCAGTAGCTCTTTTTAATGAAAAGACTTTAAAATGTCATTTAAGAGATCATTAAGAGGTATCTTTTCTAAGTGAATTAAACACAATCGAGTTCTAAGAATTCAAAGATAACTTCTAAATAGAATCATTAAAAAAAGACTATCAAATAACATCTAACAAAAACGGATATCATTTTCATGTTTTCATATGATAATATTGTGACAACAATATACGTACTAGAGTAACTAGATATTAAAAAAATTACTCACGTAGGTGTTAAGTTGGCGGACAAACGATGAGAAGTTGTTGTGCTTGAAGTAGTTCGGAAGCAGATCACGAGCGAACTCGGGTGGTCGCCAGACAACAAACGTTGTATCATCTTCGCCCCACGACACGATGTGATCGGTGGTCGGATCATCGACAAGTTGATAAGCCTTGGTTAAAAACGGTGCAGGGACAGCTTTGTGTGAATCTAATGATAACAATATCCCACCATCACATGAGTTATCCAACATCGTTGCCATTAAAGTGATCACTAAATATGTCAAATCGTTTGTTAGATTCTAGAGAGAGAAAGATGAAGTTTCAAATAATTGATTCTAGAGAGAGAGAGAGAGAGAGATATGAAGGCACAATAAGGTGAGGGGCAGCTGCCTCGATTATGTAGAGAGGAAGAAGAGAATATGTGTCTGAGTGTCTGATCTAGGACTGTGAAATAAGAGCCTTTCAAGATAAACCCGTGACACACACAGTCTCTCTCACACACTTTCCATCACACACAGTTATGTACAGACACTATCTGCTGAATGCATTTATATAGAGTAATTGTAGTGTGAGTCTTGAATTAATTCCACGCGCACTAGAGATATATGGGGAATAATTATAAAATCTGTGTACATTTGTTTTGAACACGATATGGTTTTGGTTAAAACCCCTAAATATTATCTATACCATACATTTTAAAGTGGGACGAAATGTTTTATATAATCGATAATAATAACTTAGAACATCTTCAACGGACGTCATATGATGCACTTGGAATGCGGAATAGAGACCGCTAGGAAATGATGTGGCAACGATGTGCGAGGGAGGAAGCCAAGCTACTCTATTCTATTTGATATCTACGCATTAAAAGTTTGGATCGAGTAAAGTTTAAACGAATTTGAGTATGAGTTTGAGTCAAAATTAAGCTTGCTTAATAAGCATGCTTGAGCTTAAGTAGTGCTTAACAAATCGAGCCTACACCTAAGCTCACGAGCCCAAACAAGACTGTTGTTTAATTAAACAAGATTTATTTAATGTATCAAATATATATTTACCTATTATATATATATGATAAATAAGAAACGGATACCGTACCGAATTATATATATTATGTTTAACAAAAGAACGTACTAACACTATAAAATAAAAGGCTATAAACAATTAAGCATATATTTAATAAATAGTAAAGAGCTGAGATTGGGCTCTGGAAATAAAGCTTGAAATGAGTTGAGCTTAAGCTTGAGCTCGCATATAAAACTTTTTGAGCTCGGGCTAGGCACAACTCATTTAGTCATTTACATCTCTATACTGCTCGAGAAGGTTATGTCTTCAATCAATCTATAGAAGATATGGTACTCGTAGTGACTACACAATGCGGATGCTCTAAATGCTTAAAGGGCAAATTTGTACTATTTTCCACTACTAGAACCAATTTTTAAAGTTATAGTGAGATGCATTGCCATATTCAATTTCACACTACTTATATTGAAAATGCAATTATACAAATTAACACCAAAATCTTGAAAATTTGATAAGTTTAATTGGACTTGTTTTTTGTGGTAGATGGATGGTAGATGGGATGGACAATATTGAAGGTGTCAACCCTATTTATTACGCTGGTACTTTAGTACAGTTTACTTACTATTGTCTCTTCTGGGCAATTTATTTCCATTTTTGCATGTATATTCATGACTTGTTTCTTGTACATATATATTAGTCCAGTTGACTAGTCAATCTCCAGATTATACCTTCTATAACTATGCAAAAGGGGGTCCTCTTATTTTGCAACGAATGGAAGGCAATGTACAGTAATTGTACCAAACATAATAACACTAGTACACAAATAGGCATAAGATGCAATGGGTTAAACACAGAAGGTACGGTTTCAAGATCCACCGCACCTTTAGACCAAATTCATAATATTTTGTTTGTGTATTAAATGTAAAAGAAGAAGATGCGGTTCTTTTAAACAAATTAATGTTGAATAGGTTCAAATGCAAAAGGTGCGGTTCAAAATTGTATATTATCAAATGCAAAAGGTGCGATTCAAATGCAATAGGTTTCATTATTGTTCTTATTTTGTGAACGGCTATATTTCAAAATTATATAGTATCTTCTTTCCCTCTCACGGTTCACTCTCTAGCTTCTTCCTTCTTCCTCACTTCAAGCAAGAAAAGCTCAAAATTTCACATCTTAAATTTTGTCACTTAATTGAAGGTACGTCTTAGTTTTAAGAGATATTTTATATATGACATAGTTGTCATAATATGAATTTAAGATAACCTTATAGAAATACCCGTCTAAAATTTATCTAATAGAGATAAATTTTGGATTGTTCCCTTTGGGACTGCTTTTTGAATATTCTATCTAATTAGGACGTGTATACATTTTAACGTGTTGGTTAAGTAAGAAAAAACGGTAGCTTTTACTCCTACTCCATCGGGTTTGCGTTTTATACACATACTTGAGGAGTTAAGGAGAAATGCTGCCGATTTTTTCTTAAATAGCTAGCACGTTAAAATGTATACATATGAGATAGAATATCCAAAAAGTGGGTTAGGATCCACTACCTTAGAGTTCCGGTTTACATACATTTACATCACTTGTTTGTTTATTTTAATTTTCAGATGGATCGTGATGATTGGATGTACAAAGCTTTGCGACAATCCGAAATTTAAAAGTTTTCTTAGGGTTGCCGAAGCACATCACGCTAATAAAGGAAGTCGGTCGATTTGTTGTCCTTGTTCCAAATGTCAAAACTTTAAGTATTATAATGATACCAATGAAATAGAGGCACATTTGTTCGAAAATGGTTTTAAGCCTAGATACCATTGTTGGTCAAGGCATGGAGAATGACTAGCTGATTTTAGCACGTCATCGACCACTATTGATAACACATATAACAATGACTCATTAAACCTTAACGGTGATGATGAAAAATCAAATGACCCCATAGACGATGATAACCATTCAAATGATCCCAATGAAAACGTAAATGAAATGTTACATGGCATGGATGAGATTTATGTTGATGAAGGTTTGATATAGTCAGTTTATTAATATAATTTATCTTTATTTTTTTTTAAATTTTAATAACCAGTTTATTAGTAATTTTATTTTATGCAGAATAAACAAGAATGATGTAGATAAATAGACGTGTTTGATTATGAGTGTTAAGGAGACATTGTCGATTGTTTGTGTGATTTCATTTAAAACTTTTAAAAAATATGTGTTTTATTTGTTTGTTTTATTATGAGTGTTCTATATTGTATATTGTTAAGAACCGAACCGAAACCAAACGGTTTTAGAAAATCATAAAACCGAAAGTTTGGTTTTCGGTTCGGTTTTAGTCACAAACCCACCACACCGAAAAAACCGAAACCAAACTTTTTTTTCCATCAACCGTATTTTATTGTTTGATTATAATTTACATAAATTAAACAAATTATTTACGTAACTTAAACACCACTAATGTTGTTTTAATAGCCATTTAATAAAAATGTTATCATTTACATAAACAAATTATATTTGGCTTTATATTATGCTGTACACCACAGTCATACCGCCAAATTTTAAGTCACCGCCAAATTCCACCCCCAAAAGTCAAAAGTATTTGACATTCCCTCCAGTGATCTATATCCATTCAATTAGGCGCCAAACTATTCAGTACACCGCCAATCTATTCACACACCACCCTTAATTGCAAACCCTAACTTATCAGTAACTCATTCAGCCACAATCGGACCACCCACTGAAATAAGCCCCACCCACGACGAACTGTTGACTGAAATTGTACTGCTCGTCAGCCCTCTTTGCCTCTTCAACAAGCACAATAAGTCACATCTTCAGTTATTTTTGTTAATTGTTTACGCAGTGGGGAACCTGAACCAAAGTTATTGTTTTGTTTCAATTTCATTATTTATATGTTTGGGTTGATGTGGTTGTGAATAAATAAAGGGTTGTAGGTGGTCCTGGCCTGATATTAAAGTGTATTAATTGCACGTGTAGTAGTTTGTTAGATTATATTTAATTGCAAGTGTATTAATTTGACTTTCACTCACCATAGGTTTGAGTAACATAAAGAAAACCTCACGCGGGATTGCTGCTTTTTTAACTCAAATTCCCGAGGACAAGTTACCTATGAGATTTGATGAAAATAATATGCCGCTACATGATGATCCAGAAATACTTGGCAAATTTAGTTCATTCTATGGGATGACGGTTCAACATTGCTTTCCAATTCATATTCAAATGTGCCAATTCGAAGACAAAGATTTTGATTACGTGTGGTCAGAAACGAAGGCACGTATTATATTTTTAACTTAATATGAAATACCTATAAATTATTTGTTATTATTTTAACTTGGTGTTTTTATTCGATAGCAATTTTGGAAGATTGAGACTGATGCTCCTAAAGAATATATGAGGAGGTGGGCTGTGAGACTTGGCACAAACTTTTGATCTAGGACTGCTACAAATTATATATATAATCCAGACCCTAGTCCCGATGCCCCGAAAGCTTGTGAAAAATTTCCATTTATTGATGAAGAAGATTGGAAGTTGTTCGTTATACAAAAGACTAGTGAGGAGGCTATGGTATATTTGAATTGTTTATTAATGTTAATAATATTACATGTATATGTTTGCATGTAATTAATGACAATTTGTTGATATATGTGAAGGAAAAAAGAGAAAAAGCAAAACCTAGTAATTCAAAGAGAAAAAACATGCCTAAGGTAGGACGAGAAGGCTATAGAGGTTTGAAACGAAAGCAAAGTATCATATGGCCCCAGCTTGAGGAAAGCTACCCGGGACTTAAAGGAATACAAAACTCACGTTCTAGGTTGTTTATAATGGGTCATGCAACAAAAAACAAAAAAACCAAGCTGTATTCACTTGATGATGATGGGATTGAGAAGGCTGATGCTTTGGTAAATGATTATGCTATTTAGTTATATGAAAATGAATTCAGTTTGATTTTTTAATGTTATAGTTAGATGTTTTAACAAATGTTTTTTGTAGTATCGAGTCGAGCAAGTTATGATAGCTGATGGAAGCTATAATGAAAATAAAGAAGACCTGCTTGTTCGAGTTGTTGGACCCGAGCACGGCGGGCGATCAAGAACGGTGTCCCAGATCATAGGTAATGACTATACATATATACATATATTTGTTGCAAAAAATCTTTTGTACGCACATTCTAGATTTGTTAATTGTCCATCTGTTATTCCAAAAAAAAATAAAAAAATAAATAAAGATATATATTTTTGTTGTTATGATGCTTGCTGTTATATTTTGTTATAATAATGTTGCTATATTTTTGTTGGCAACAAAAAGTTGGTATGCTGCTTCTTGTTATAATAATGTGGCCATGATTTTTTTGTTAACCAAATTTTGCACAGAATCCTCCCCTTTTATATATATATAAATTGATGAAATTGATATTGTTATAATGAGTTTATAGGCTACACTAAAGTTCATGGAGGGTTGTTTAAAAATGTGAACTATGGTAGAAACTCGATACGACAAGTGGACACGTGTACTGATGGACATGTCAACTATCCACCTATCATGGTAATATATTTTAATTGTTTGCTATATATATGTACATGTATATTAAAAATGTTGAATGGTCTTGCAGAGCGAAACCCGATGTGAGTTGCTAATAAACGTGGGTGACTCACTAGTGAAGGTGGCTGAAGGTAAGGCATGGCCGACCATCGGTGCGGTTTTACATTGTAAGCCAATAATGGTAGATTGTGTCAAGGTTTCCGTGGATGGCATTGTTGATTCATATAAAGATTTTGAAGTCTACAATGTAACAAAAACAACAAAAGTTAATACGGTTGAGACGTTGGTTGGTCAAATCATTCAGTGGCCAAGAATATCGATAAGGGTATATTTTTGTTTATATGTTTAAATTTATTTTAGTGTTAAAATATATTTTAGTGCATCAGTATTTACTAGAATATATTTTTGTTAAATTGTAGCTTGTGAACCAAAGGGAACCAAGCAAGTCACCAAGTTCCCCGAGAGTGGAGTTGAGTTCTTCTTCACCGAATCATACAAGCAACTCGCCACAAATAAATGACAATGACACCGCGAACACTTTAACTTTATGTTCACAAAAGGTCAACCGATTTCTAATATATATTTTTTAATTTAGTTTGATTTGTTTATATTACAAAAATTTGTTTGCTATTTTAGACTAATCAAGTGGGTCGTGTCTCCCCATAATTTTGACGATGAGAACATCGCGAGCAGTTCATTTTATCAACTGGTAGCCGGCCCATTTACTCTCATATTTTTTGTTCATTTAGTTTGATTTGTTAGTGTTATAACAGTTTTTTTGTTAATTTAGGTTGATGAAGACAATTACGAGCCTGAAGTGGTAAAATCAAATCTCTTTGAAGATGGTTATTTAAATGCGGTTAGTTTTCAAAAACTGGTTTATATAACAATATGTATGTACACACACATATTTTTACGCAAGTACCAATGTTTTGATAATCGTATATAGTTAATATCTATGGACCAACAACAAATTGGTACAAATGCTTGAGGGCTGGACTGCTGAGGCATCTCAAGGTTAGCGCAAATTCTACCATTTTTAATGTTTGCTTATATCCAACGGCTCAAACCTAAAAGATAACTTGCTGTTGACTAAAATTGTCATAATTTGCTGACTTAATGACCCATTAACAAACTGTCCTGAAATGATATTGTGTGCTAAAACCTGCAGTTTGACTTGTGAGAAGTCGGATCATAAAATATATGTTATGTGCTAAGTTTGCAATAACCTTGAAGCTTGTGACCCAAAATTGCCTAATACCAGAAATACCCTTGATAAGCAAACAACCGATTTGTTTGGAAATTAACTTTAATTTGAAGCTGACATATTTATTCGTTTATGTTCATTAATTAATGCTAGTGAACCGTTTGTTTATTTTGTTAGCGAACGAACATAAACGAACACTTACATTTTCTTGTCGAAAACACTTACATATTTTTAAGCTTCATTTTACTAATGTAATATGTTTTGTTAGGTGATTTCTATGGTTTGACTTGTGATAATAAAGACGTCGGTTCAAGTTGCAAGATTGAAGACATCGGTTCAAGTAGTTAGAATGAAGATGTCGTTTTTGAAAGTTATTATGTATTACTTTTACTTTTAACCTATATATATATTTGTGACACAATGAAACTTTTTGTATATTATCATCTTTGGTTTTTCAGGAAATTCATATTTCATATTATGTTATTTATAATATTATTTGTTTTCTGGAAACTAAAAAAAAATAAAAAAGAATCAAATGGTGCGGTCACAAAAACACCATCTTTTGGATTGGTTCATATTAAGAGGGTTCATATTAAGAGGTGCAGTTCATATTTGGATGCAGCAGAAGGTGCGGCTCTCCTTTATATAAGCAGAAGGTGCGGTTTGAAGAAGATGCGGTTGTATTTTAACAGATGGTGCGATGGTATAAAGTGCGGTCCTTGACCCGCACCTTCTAGGGAAATTAACCGCATCTTCAGGCCTCTTCTGTACTAGTGTAAGGGACAAAAACATTTATGATTCAGGTTATAAATGCTGAAAAGAAAGGTAGATATTGATAAAGTTAATTTAATTAATTGTATATTTTTTCTTTTGACGACATATATAAATGCTGAAAAAAAGAACTTAAGAAACCTTTAACGTTCTGCTAATTATCACTTGTAGAAAAAAGGAAATATTACCAATGGAAATCCAAAAGGAAAAAAAATTAGAACATTAATTTAAATAATTAAGTCAGGAATCTATGATTAATGAGTAAAGTTTTTTTTATAGACAATTAGCGACGAGTTATACCGACATAATATTTTTAAGAAACCCGTCATTTTCGTCATCTTTAAAGGAAATATGGAAATTCTGTGACTAACCCGGAGTTTTTTTAAGATAATATTTTGGATCGAATTCTTACTTATACTTTTTTGTCCTTTTTAAGTGTGGGTTCAACGTTGCACTTCAACCACCAACGACACAACATCCATCGGTAAATGTTTCTGAAACTAGCATAACAAACTCGATGGTAAGCGTCGTGTATTTCAATTCAAGACAAATTAAAAGTAAACTCCCTATGTTTCAAATACAAGATATCATTGCTAGGGCATGGTTTGTGAGATGAATTGGCATATCATTGTTAGCACTTGGTTAATTAAAGTGATCGTCTCGTAAATTAATTGCGATGTAAGTGTTGCACACTGTTTTCGTGGCACACTAGATTAGTAGTAGTAGTAGATGTATGTACAGTAGATGTAAAATTTATGGACTCACTTGTAAACTTAGTTTATTTTTTTATTTGTTACCCGTATCTAGTTATCAGGATTCGCGGACATACATATAAGATTAGGGAATGTATAATACGCGAAAATATAAGGTGCTTATCGGGTCTTGGGGACACACCTTGATATCCAAAGGGTCCCTGATTCAAACATTCTCAAGGTAAACGTCTTGCATGAACATCAGTCCATCAACAAATAGTAATAAAAATTGAGTCACCGAAGAACATGTAATCTCACGTGACTTTAGATTGTCACTAGTCCGATTATAAAATATAAATAAATTATTTGTGAAAAATCCAACTGAGAAACGTCAAGGTTGTGCTCACGTCAAACGTCAAAGAAGTGATCTCTTTGTTTCTATTTTATAGGTTTCCCCGTTTGTTGTTTTGTGAAGCTCAGCATCCCTGTAAAAATGGAATCATTTCTGCCGTGCATGCATGTGCGTTTTTTTTTTGAATTAAAATAATGAGTACAATATATATATAAGATTGAGGATGTATACATCGATGGTTGTGATCATGGGATTTTGAAGGTCGTTGGTGTTTGTGTTTGTGTCACATTAATTAATTTATTAAATTTCTTTCTTCTTCCTTTCTTAACTTCCTATGGCGTTATTCTCAAACTTTAATACAAGAACTTGCATTTGCTGTCTTTTTCTTACTGACTTCGACGTGTCTGTTCCTCAACAGTTAATATATAAATGTATGGAGAGAGAAGATGGCGTACGTATGTGTGGTTGAGGTGGGGTGGGGTGGGGTGGGGTGGGGTGGGGTGTTTGAAAATAGAAAAATACATTTGGGAATCAATATATAGATGTAATACAGAGGCAAGATGGTGTACTTATGTGTGGTAGTGTGGGTGTTTGAAAATAGAAAAATATATTTGGAAAAATGATCAAAATTATCAATTTTACCAAGCAAATTCTATAACCAGTCTTTTAAATTTAAAATATCCAAAATGACATATTTGATATTTCTAAACGGTAGGATCTACTATAATAGAACTAACATATGATAAATCTATTTGGCGTCCTTATGTTTTTGAATCAATCACATCCAGACACGTATGCACTTAAATGGTCGGGTCCAACTGTTTAGTTATGACGCATGCCATTTATTAAAAGGATGGTCCAACGATTTAATAAACGGTCAGGCAACGGATCAATGTATTCCATCGGGCCTTCATATTTACTCCTTTCCAGATCTACTTCGACGACCATTCATATCTATTTATTTTTAGTGAAAATTTGAAGGGTTAAGGGTAACAACCCATATATTTGGTATATCGTAAATTAAAAAATGTACAAAAAGGTAACAAACCAAATATGTACCTTTTTTAAATTTTACAGTCTAACTACCAAATGTATGGTTGTGACCCTTGGCACTTAAAATAGTCATTAAAAATATAATTGTATTTTGATTATTTGGATTCTTTGTTATTTTTAATAGTTATTTAATTAATTTAAATATAAAGATATTAAGTGTCACACCTCAATTTACGACAAAATATGACGGACACAACTGATTGCACAATAGATCGCAAGACGTACGCAACTAATAATAATGGAAATAACTATTTATTTAATCTCATAAAAATCCAAGTACATCACGATATTCAATGTAATTTTATAAAAATCCAAGTATACTTACTCTATAATTGCATTTTTTATATTTTCCGTCGTAAAGTTTATAAGTTGGTTAATTTTACTTGTTTATGAAGAGTCGGGTTATATTTAGTCTCGTTAATTAGTGTTGGTACATGATGTCAGTAGTTCAGTGTCTAGTGTCTGTAATCGAGTCGTTTAGATTAGTATTGTGTATTAAGCGAAGTTAGCTAACAAGTTCGCTGATATAGGCGAACTTGTTAGATAAGCGAAGTTAGTGACAACTTCGCCTGAACATGCCATGCGAAGTTGTCGTGATATATATGCATTAGGTTACGGCTGAAGTTATTAAGGATTGATAGAGTTGTCATTGTATCGAGTTTACGAGTCCAGTGTCTGTGATTGATATCACGTGTTTACGGTTGCAATATAACGAGTCTTTTCTTATTGTAACGTGTGTTCGATTGTGTTAACGTATATCGTCTTCTACGCTCGTAACGTATTACGTAGGGATTCCGCACCTACATAGAACGAGATATTCCGTGTAGATCCGGCTGGGAACCTACAATTGGTATCAGAGCTTTTGCTTGTGATTGTGTAGTTCGGGATTATCACGCGGGTGTAGAAATCGTTCCGTTTGACTATTCGCGGGACGAGTTTAGCGAGTTTTTGTGTCCTACTCACCTCCCACCATCATAAACTACCCATAACACCTTCGCATACCTCGCAAAACCCATAAATCAAACCTGCAAAACCATCGTGTTCATCAGGCGAAGTTGCCGCTACTGTTCGTAGGGTTTCGGCGAAGATATAAGGTTAAGCGAAGTTATCCACAACTTCGCCTACCTCTCAAGTTCGCTTATCTCAAGCGAAGTTACCCACAACTTCTCCTACTTCATAAGTTCGCTTATCACAAGCGAAGTTATCTACAACTTCACCGACTCAGGCGAATTTAACAAGGGGAGCGAAGTTCAGAATTCCAGCGAAGTTAAGACTTAAGCGAAGTTATCCACAACTTCGCCTACAGTACTGTTAAGAATAAAATTTTTATTTTTCGAGTTTCTTTGTGTTTCGTAAAAGATGACTTCAATAAACATTACGGAACTGGTGAAGATGGAAGTGGAAGCGGGTTCAGCTACTAAAGCACCAAAGATGCTGAAAGGAACCGATTTCGTGGCTTGGAAGGATCGGTTTGAACAATATGTCAAGTACCAAGATGCTAAAATGTGGGTGTGCATTCAAGATGGATACATTCCACAAACTGCTGAGTATGAGGGTCATGATCAGATTAAGAAATACAACAAGATGGAAGAGGAAGAGAAGAAAATGTATGAGGCTGAAAGCAAAGCTCATGCAGCGATAACAATGGCTCTTCCACAAGAGATTCTTCACACCTTCAGGAAGTATAAAACTGTCAGAGAGCTTTGGGTAGCACTTGAAAACCGTTTTGAGGGTAATGTGGGGATTCGTGCATCAAAGATTAAACTACTTAAAACCCAGTTCTCGGTCTTCAAGTATTTGAAGAATGAGTCACTTGATGATATCATCACTAGATATTATCATCTGATGACAGAACTCAGCAATTATTCAATTGCTTACAAAGAAGATGAAATTGTTGAAAAGCTTCTTGATGCTCCCCCACCGAAATGGGAGATGTACACTGTGTTGATGAGAGAAGACAAAGACTTTGCCGACTATGACTTGGAAACAGCAGTTAACAAGCTACGAACTTTTGAACTAAACATGGTTCGAAAAGAGACACCTACTGATCAGGTTCAAGATCCGGGAATGTATGGTGCAAAGGTTAACACAAGTTCAAGTTCGAAGTCTGAATCATCTGCCTATTACTCAAAGGGAGAGTCGGGCGCTAACTCAACACATGAAGGTCATGTATCTCTCAACATGAATGGTGATGTGTGTTTTGTAGCTGGAGGATCAAATGCTTCTAAACCTCAAGCAACCAAGAGTAGTTTCTCTTCAAGTGTTCCTAACAACAACTACTCTAAGATGCCCATGAGTGTTAAATCTGCTGAACAGCAGTTTGCTCTCTATGCATCTTTCATTGTTTCGTATGAGAATTACATTCAAGGTAAGATTGTTGATCCAGCAACTTTGGATGAAGATTATGATCAGATCGATGCTAATGATCTGGAAGAGATGGATCTGCAGTGGCAGATGGCAATGATTGTGAGAAGGGTTAAACGGTTTATGAAGAAAACCGGTAGGAAGTTTGTTGGTGAAAAACCAGGGTTTGATAGGTCGAAGGTTAGGTGTTACAACTGTCAACAAAATGGCCACTTTGCGAAGGAGTGCACAAATGAACGTGTAGAACGCAGTCAAAACAGGTCTACACAACAGAGTGGGGGCGGTAATGAGAATAGAGCCATGATTTCCAGACAGAATGGGGAGTACAACTGGAATCTGCATGTTGAAGAGGTGTTCGAACAGGCCAATTTAGCGAACATCGTAACTGAAGAAAGTGAGAAAAAGACTGGCGAAAATGAAGCTTACATGGCAGAAGCTCAAAATGAAGCTTACATGGCAGATGTGAAAGACCATCTCTCTGAGGTAAGTACCAAACTCCCTTGTACTAAGTGTGAAAATCTGTCTGAACAATTGACAACTATAACTGATCAGTTTGTTAGTTTGGATGCTCAATTTAAAACGCTAAAAGAAGATCACCATTTCACTAAAGCTAGAGAAAACAGTTATAAAGTAAAAATAAAAGCTAGTGAGAAAGATATTAGAAGTCTTAAAGCAAATCTAGCTGAAAAAATTCAAGTGATTGATCTTAGTTATGAAGTGCTAGAAGAGAAAACCAAACTAATAGATGAAAGGGATAAACAGATAGCTGATCACCAGGTGAAAGTGGTGGAACTTAACAGGAAACTTGAGCAATTTAGAAATTCCTCCGCTATACTTGATCACCTCGTTAGTGATCAAGGTTCCCCAGTTAAAAGGGGAGGAATTGGATATCATGAAGTTCCACCACCTTACAATCATAACTACACTAATGATCCTAGTAATCAGAAATCTTTTGATGTTGATTTTGGTCAGACAGTTCCGGTTAAGGTAACTATTAAAGATCCAAAAGTTAGTAAAGGCGAAACGAGTAAGCCTGTCTCTAATGTGAAGATTTCTGTTCCTAGTCCTGTCTCATCAAACTCGGACAAGTCATCCGAGTCGAGTGAGACAAAACAAGAGGAAGTGTTACCAAAATGTGGAGAGAAAATTAAAACAACTGAAAAGAATTCTCCAATAAACCCGTATGTTCCACCATATGTGAGACAAACTGGCAGTAATGGAGCCTCAACATCTAAAACAACTATTGAGAAGAAAGTTGAACACAGGAGTTGTTTCAGATGTAATCAATTAGGACACCTGATTGCTGATTGCCCTCTGAAGCAGAGATTCAGAGGTGTGAGGCCTTCAAAATTTGAGAAAAGAACTAACTGTAATCAATATAATGGTAAAAATGAAAACCCATCAAAATTCAGAAATTGGACTAATCCAGGTTTTCAAATAAATCGATCTCAGTTTTTCACTGCTAACAACCAAACCATAAGTAATAATTCATTTAATTCACGAAGGTTTGGATGGCCTCATAGTCAATCTCCAAGAAGGTATCCGTTCAGGACTTACAGAAATTATTCTAATACTAACTTTGGACAGCCAAGGTACGGGATGTATCGACCCAAGACCAATAGGTCTTGGGTCCCCAGATTAGGTCTTGGGTCCCCAGATTTTAATCCTCTGCTTTAATCGTGCAGGAACAGTTGAACAGGGCTGCAAACAATCTATGGGTTGTGGATAGCGGCTGTTCCCGGCACATGACGGGTAACAAGAATTTGTTACACGAATGGAAACCTGTTCAGGGAGGAAGAGTGAGTTTTGCTGGGGAAAGTGGTGGAAGGATCACAGGAATTGGGACTGTGACTAACGGAAAGATGACGTTAGAGAAAGTAAATTTCGTTGAAGAACTGAAGCATAATCTGCTGAGTGTTTCGCAGATCTATGACAAAGACTACACCGTGCACTTTACCAAGAATGAGGCGATCGTGCTGTATCCTAGTTTCAAGATACCAGAGGATTAGATTGTTATGAAGGCTCCAAGAGAAAAGAACACGTATATTATGGACATGAGGTCGACTGAGATGGCCACAGAAGAATCGTGTCTTTTGTCAAAAGCAACTGAATCGGAGTCCGAGTTATGGCATAGGAGAATGGGGCATATTCATCTTCGGAAAATGAACTACATTGTCAAGAATGGGTTGGTGCTGGGTGTTCCCTTGAAGAATTTTAACTTTGAAGACCAATGTTTATCATGCAAAAAGGGAAAGCAACACAAGAAATCCCATCGCACCAAGAAGGTTAACTCAATAGTCAGTACCCTAGAACTACTTCACATGGATCTCTTCGGTCCAGTGAATGTAAAAAGCGTAGGAGGAACATCATATTGCTTGGTGATAACTGATGACTTCTCTCGATATTCTTGGGTATATTTCCTGAAGTCAAAGGATGAAACGGTTCAGATGGTAAAGAATTTGATTACCAAGGTTGAGAATATAATGGGGAAAAGGGTTAAATACATCAGGAGTGACAATGGGACAGAGTTCAAAAACTATGAGATGGAGATCTTCTTCTTACAGAGAGGGATTGAACACCAGTACAGCGCTCCGTATACTCCGCAACAAAATGGAGTGGCTGAGAGGAAGAACAGAACTTTAATTGAAGGAGCCAGAACCATCCTGGCTGATTCGAAACTTCCTGTGGTGTTCTGGGCTGAAGCTGTTGCAACAGCTTGTTATATCCTTAATAGAGTGTTAACTGTTAAAAGATTAAATAAAACATGTTATGAACTTATGCATGGGAGAAAGCCCAACTTGAGTGGTCTTGAACCATTCGAGTCCCCGTGTTCGATATTAAAGACCAATTCTAAATTTGGTGAAGTAGCCGACGAAGGAATTTTAGTCGGATACGTTGTTGGGACACCCAACAGACGGGTCTTTAATACATCGACCAGCAAGGTTGAGGTGGTGTGTAACACTGATATCACAAGTTACAAATCACCAAAACCAAGCACGGGACCCGCTGGGGTTTTCGACTATGATAGACTTTTTAAATCTTTTAACATGCCTTATTTGGATTGTGCAGAAGTTGATGAAAGAATTGCTACGAAGATGATATACGATGAGGAAGACACTTTGGTTCAACGACCGCAGTATGATGAATGTCAGCCTTCCTCGTCAAATGCTGTCGATACCCCTGCTGCCTCTACAGAAGAGGAACTCTTCAATCCGTTTCACTCTCAACGACAATCACCCATTGATGAGCTATCTTCGAATCTGGAAGACAATCTAAATGTCAGTTCGGTTCCGACTACGAGAATTCACAAAAATCTCCCTTTAGAGAACGTGATAGGTGATCTGTCCGATGGTGTACAAACAAGACAAAGCTTGAATGAGCACACCTGTGTTTACACAAGCATTAAAGATACGGGCATAATTAATGAATGCTTGTACACCTGCTTCATCAGCCAGATTGAACCAAAGAACTATCAAATGGCTCTCAAGGACAGCTCGTGGGTCGAAGCCATGCAAGAAGAGTTAGCCCAGTTCAAGAAGATGGAGGTATGGAACTTGGTTGCAAAACCAAAGAATGTGCATGCGATTGGCACAAAATGGGTATTCAAATGCAAGAGAGATGAGAAAGGGATAATTATCAGGAATAAGGCGAGGCTGGTTGTTAAAGGCTTTAATCAGTAAGAGGGGATCGATTACAATGAGGTGTTTGCTCCTGTGGCGAGATTGGAAGCCATTCGATTGTTTTTGGCATTTGCTGCTCACAAGGAGATGAAGGTATTTCAGTTAGACGTGAAGAGTGTGTTCCTTAACGGTAAAGTCGATGAGGTTGTGTACGTTGAGCAACCTCCGGGTTTTCCTGACCCAGACTTTCCCGATCACGTGTACAAGTTAAGTAAAGCGCTGTATGGACTACATCAGGCACCTCGTGCCTGGTACTCAACTTTATCCGATTACTTGCTTGAGAATGAGTTTGAAAGAGGTAAGATTGACAGCACATTGTTCTTTAAGAGAAAAGGGAGCGACTTTCTACTGGTGCAAGTCTACGTGGACGACATCATCTTTGCTGCATCAAAAGTCGCCATGTGTCAGGAGTTTGAGGCCGTCATGAAGAAGAGATTTGAAATGAGTGCTATGGGTGAACTAACTTTCTTTTTAGGACTGCAGGTTGATCAGAAGAAAGATGGGATGTTCATTCATCAGACTAAGTATGTCCATGATGTTCTCAAACGCTTCAAGATGGAGGACAACACTCCATACGATACTCCAGTCTGCGTCAACCACAAATTGGGTGCTGATTCAGACAACGATGCAGACGTGGACCCAACTCAATTTCGGGCAATAATAGGTTCTTTAATGTACTTAACTGCTTCTAGGCCTGATATAATGTTTGCGGTTTGTCTTTGTGCTCGCTTTCAGGCAAACCCAAAGGAATCTCACTTGAAGGGTGCGAAGAGGATTCTACGGTATCTCAAAGGCAAGCCTAAGCTGGGGTTGTGGTACACGAGAGGAGGAGACTTGGAGTTGGTCGCCTACACGGATTCTGATTATGGAGGGTGTAATCAGAGTCGGAAGTCAACTACAGGTGGATGTCAGTTTCTTGGTGGCAGATTAGTGTCATGGCAATGCAAGAAGCAGACCTCAGTCGCCATTTCAACCTGTGAAGCAGAATACATGGCAGCATCCAACTGCTGCTCCCAGGTTCTTTGGATTCAACAACAGTTGCGCGATTACGGTCTGAATTTCACTCATACTCCTATTTGCATTGATAACACTGCTGCTATCTCAGTAACTAACAATCCCGTAAAGCACAGTAAAACTAAACACATTGACATCCGTCATCATTTTATACGGGATTGTGCTGAGAAGAAACTGATTGTGCTCGAAAAGGTTGATACGTTAGATAATTTCGCTGACTTGTTTACGAAAGCGTTTGACAAAACCAGATTTCAAAACCTTGTTGAGCTGAATGGGATGATCAATCCCGAGTAACCGTGCTTTATGTCTTTGTTTAGTATATATAAAAAAAAAAAAGACGTCACTATCGCTTAAAATTATGTCGGTTGCCTCAGTTTGAAGGACATATCTTCGGATATGTTTGGTCCTCATTTCTACTTGTAGAATATGTGGATAGCCATTAACCAGATGACTGAAAGTGACCGGGGCGGTTTATGATGTGTTTTTGTTCTTTCGCTGAAAAATAGTCGATCATACTTAGTTAGAATGACACATCCTTGTATGTGGTCGGTCCAGCTGATCCATTGGATCTTCAGGATAGCCGTTTACCTGAAGACTTGACTTGATCGGGGCGATAGAAGTTAAAATTTTTTCAGGGAGATGAAATTATTTTTCAAGTCTACTACTTCGTAAGAAGTTACTTTACCATGTTTAACAGAAAATTGATCCAAACTTGGAAAGTGATAGATATACTGATTCTGTGTGCTTAACTAGTGAAGTTATTACGCCTAAAAGACTTTATAACAGTCATTGTATGTCATGGTAGCTTTTTATGGTGCGTAAAAGTAGAAGTGATACTAACTAAATCTACTCGATTTTACGTGGAAACTCCTTAAGAGTTGTGCATGTCTTCATATATATCTTTCCGAATGATAGGCAGAAAAGCGATTACCCAGTCATACACGAGCCCGTGAGTATTCTGATTCCCGTGAAGATAACGTGTCAAGATACTGCAGTGATCCAGATTCGGGACTTGAAGTAGTTTATCGGAAGTTGTGTAAATGTTAAAAAAAAAATAAAAAAAAAATAAAAATAAAAATAAAAATAAAAAAAAATGTGAGTTATTGAGACATTCTAGAGTTCATAAATTAATACTTCTCAATCAAGGTGTAAGAAAGAGAACGGGAAGCAGAGTCTAAAGATCGAAGAGTACTTTCTAGTTAATCAGACACTACGGGTCGAGGTCAACTCGGGGTGACTTGGGGAAAGCCAAATACGCTTTGAGAATAGATAGGAGGCATCATAATCTCTGAGTTGTTGCCCACTTAAGTTTTGAGCTTAATTGAACCTAATCCGTATCACAGAAACGATGAAAACCATTCTAAGTTATTTACCTGCTTACAACCTGTTTCCTTTGTCATAATACAGCTGAACACGGATCTGTGTGACAGTCACGTAGTTAGTATGATTCCTGTTCGGATCTTTTCTAAAACATGGTAGTCCCTGTCGAGACTGAAATTTGATCCCGTGTACTTTATAGTTAAATTTTTTTTTACTTATGTAGTTGTATGGGTTTATACCTGGTTACTTGGTCTTGATCGTATCATTTAACACTTTAAAGGTTGTTTTAAAACTTAATTACAAATTGTTCAAATTATAGGGTTTGTTTTGAAAATTTTAATACCGGCGAAGTTATCCATAATTCGCCTGCAAAATTTTGACCCTATATAAAGAAGTTTTAAAGGTCAGACTGTTCATTATTTCCAAAACCCGGAGAACTTACTCACTATCAACCCTCAGCGAACTTATCGTTCGATTCAATCTGTGTTCTTATTTCGATTCCAATCCGTGAGTAAAGGTGTGTAGGTTTATAGTATCGTATAATCAATGTTATTGAGGTTAATCATCGGTCGTTTCGACTCGATTCTCGACCTCGTCTTTCGAAACCTTAAACACCTGATTTCAAACTAGTTATTACGTGGTCGTAATCTACTTGAACGTCTAAAACTTCATAAAATCATGTGTTACGGAGTCCTCAATCTCCAAATTCATCATCTACACGTCGAATTGAAACATTAACTGTTGCCGATTCGTATTCGGCGAAGTTACAGTTTAGGCGAAGTTATCCGTAACTTCGCCTGAGGTTTAACTTCGCCTGATAATTAATTTTGAAACAGTTTATGAGGCGATGTTGTGGTTAGGCGAAGTTATCATTAACTTCGCCTGGACCTTTTTACTTAACAGTTAACAGACGAAGTTCAAGTTGACGCGAAGTTGTTTCCCAACTTCGCCCCACCTTTAACTTTGCCTATACAGAATAGATCACAACTTCGCTCATGGTAACAGGCGAACTTGTGATTTGCCTTGACGTTTATCTAACTTAGTCTGTTTGTTGCAGAAATGGCTGCTGTAGCTGGAGCAGGAGGCGCAGGTGGTGATGATGGAGGAGACAACCAAAGACAGTTTTTCCCGGGTCATAACATGTACATAACATTAGACCCGGACGCGAGTGGTGTTGATGATTTCCGCGAGATCATCACATTCTTACTCCGCTCGCGTATATTCCACGCGATTACCACAACTCTGCCGATATCCTTGCCAAACATCGAGGATTTCTGGCAGACCGTGGAATATGACTGTCGAGTCGAGCCCCCGGTGATGCGTGCAACGGTTAACAATCAGATTGTTCAGTTCTCATCTGAACAGATCCGGGCGGCTTTACGGTTTGGAGATGAGACGAGGGATGACCCGACAGATTTTGTGGCTCCTTTCCGAGATGGAGCGTTTCTGAGGATGGGATACTCTGGTCCCTTGGGAGATACCCAGAGAAGGAAGGGGTTCTTGCTTGACCAGTGGCGCTTTCTCATGCATGTCATGATTGTGTGCATGTCAGGGAGAAAGGCGGGCACTGATGGGATGGGCGCGACCATGCAATCGGCAATGACTGCTCTGACTTATAATAAGCGTTACAGCTTTAGTCAGATGGTCTTCTACGAGATAGATCGACAGAGAAGAGCGGTGGCGCGTGAGAGATTTCTCATGTATCCAAGATTCATTCAGATGATCTTGAATCACGTTTCTCCAACGTTACCTCAGCGCCGCCCTATCAGATATGTAGAAAGTGTGAGTAAAAGAATCTTCGCCCAATGCAGATCTTCCAGTGCGAGGAGCAAACCTGAGCTCCGTCCTCGACATACTCCACTATTTGGGTACTTGATCAACCCGGAGTATGTGCCTGCTCGTGGGGACGAGTTTCTGTAGGTTCCCGGACGGATCTTACATGGGATATCGCTATCTACGCAGGTGCGGAATCCCTGCGTGGGTAGATACGAGCGTAGAATACTAATAACAAACACACGCGATACGAACGAACACGTTATGTATTATAACCTGAAACACGTCTATTACAGACTCTTGACACGTTCACTGAACTACTGGATTACACGTGAATAAACAAAACACTAACTGACCAACTTGTTTCACGTAAACCCGTAGGTTACTTAAATACACGACAACTTCGCCTCAGGCGAAGTTGTCTGTAACTTCGCTCGTTGAACAAGTTCGCCTAGGCGAACTTGTCAACAACTTCGCTTGTTCAACAAGTTCGCCTAAGCGAACTTGTTGATAACATCGCTTACATACATAAACATAAACTTAAACATAATTACATTACAGACTCGATTACAAACGCTAGACTATGAACTACTGACATTTATGTACCAACAGACTCCCCCTTGGCAGTAGCTTCATATCTTGATCTTCAAAGCTTGAGTCTTGTAATCTTTCGTCTTCTCTCTTCACCTCTTCAAGCATGCACTCCCTGTCTAACACATACAGAAACCAACTTCTGGTACTTCTTAGCTTCCTCTTTCCAAGCAGGAATGTAGAAAATCTTCTTAGCGTGTAGTACCTGCAAGTCGGCTTGAGACAGATTGACCAAGTGCATAGGATCATACACTCTCATGATCTCTTGCTCATCTTCATCCTCCATGACCGCTTCAGCAGTTTCACAATCCACGTACCACCACTTCAAGTCTTTCAAGACATTCTTGGGCATCACCTTCATCGGCACTTCTTTTAAATGACGGACTGGTTTATACTTCATAACCATCCATGGTTTGCCGTCTGCCCGCATCCCTCTATCTTTGTCTTCTATTAACTTCCCTTTCTGAGGCTTCAGAAGTTCAAACTTTTTATCTTTAATGGCCTCCTTCCAAACAATTTTCCCAATTACTCTTGCCATGTTATCATCGCTTCTGTTTATCAGCCCCAGTCTTGCTAAGTCTTTCACCTCACACTCCGGTAAGGTATTCAGGGATCTTAACATCTTCTTGAAGTACTGAATGCCGTCGTAACGTTTGATCACAAATAACTTCAACTCTTCATCGTACAACCAGCATATGATTCCCTTCTTTGATTCTGCATATCCCTTTATATTATACGACTTTTTGAACATCGTCGGTACTGCTGGCTTCTTCGTCTTTACAAACCACTGAGCGCAGCCTTCCTTCCAGTTTGGCTGATCTTCCCACTCAGTGTTGTCAACTGCAGCATCTTCACATATAGTCGACTGTTCAACCACCGGGATCTCATGTTCTACATTTTCTTCAACAATCTCCCCTTCTTCTATCACATTCTCAACCACAATTTCTGCACCAATCTTTTCGATCTCATCGATTGGCAGAACATCATCTTCATTCATCAACTCATCATCCTCTAACATATCGTCTATCTCTTTCAGTGCATCAATCATATCATCAACATCTTCAACATCATCACCAACTTCAACCACATCATCACCAGCTGCAGACTCCCCCTCAGCTGTGGAAGCCCCAAGAGCTATAGTAGTTCTTGTGGAAGCCCCAAGAGCTATAGTAGTTCTTGGCAACTCACCACCTGCACCTTCCGGTGCATTGGGATCATCGTCTCGGTCCTCTCTTCTTTTGGTCCTCAGCTCATCTCCTCTACAGCTCATCTCCCTCTGAGATGCCAAGAACACCTTCAAGGCATCTATAATTTTCCCGTGCTCAGCCAGGAGGGATGCCTGCAGTTGATTTGCTTCCACTAGGCTTTGTATAGTCTTTGACTGCTCAGCTACAATCCGCTCTAGTGAAGCTATTTTCGCCTAGGCGAAGTTATTCACAACTTCGCCTATTCAACAACATCGCCTAAAATTTCCAAATTTAACCCTTAAGATTTTAACAGTTGTCCTTTAAGAAATAAATAACATGATCAATTCTAAGTAACCAGTTAAAAAATCATAAAACTATCTAAGTACACAAACGTAAAAAATATAAAGTATAAGGGATCAAATTTCAGTCTCGATAGGGACTGCTACGTTTTAGAAAAGATCCGAACAGGAATCATACTAACTACGTGACTGTCACATAGATCTGTGTTTAGCTGTATTATGACATATAGAGACAGGTTGTAAGCAGGTATAACTTAAAGTGGTTTTCATCGTTTCTGTGATACGAGTTAGGTTCAATTAATCCTTAAAATTTAAGTGGGCAACAACTCAGAAATATTGATGCCTCCTATCTATCCTCAAAGCGTATTTGGCTTTCCCCAAGTCACCCCGAATTGACTTCGACCCATAGTGTCTGATGAAACATGTATGTACTCTTCTTCTGGTTCCCGTTCTTCTTCTTATTCTAAGATAGAGAAGTCTTGATTTTATGATCACTAATATGTTACATTAACTTCAAATATTTTTTTTTTCTCAACAAACATACTTATAGACTTCGGAGTAATAAACAACTGCAAGTCCCGAATCTGGATCACTGCAGTGTCTTGAAATGCCTTCTTCACGGGAATCAGAACACACATGGGCTCGTGTATGACTGGGTAATCGCTTTTCTGCCTATCATTCGAAAAGATATATTGAAGACACGCAAAACTCTTAAGGAGTTTCCACGTAAAATCAAGTAAAATTAGTTTGTATCACATCTACTTTTACGCACCATAAAAAGTTACCATGACATACAATGATTGTCCTAAAGCCTTTTAAGCCTAATAACTTCACTAGTTAAGCACACACAATCAATATATATATATATCATTTTCCAAGGTTGGATCAATTTTCCGTTTAACATAGCTAACGAACTTCTTACGAAGTAACAGACTTGAAAAGTAATTTCATTTCCCTTAAAAAAAATTTGACTTCAATCGCCCCAATCACGTCAAAGTCTTCAGGTAAACGGCAATCCTGAAGATCCAATGGATCAACTGGACCGACCACATACAAGTATGTGTCCTTCTAAATAAGTATGACCGACTAATTTTCAGCGACAGAAAGAAAACACATCATAACCGCCCCGGTCACTTTCAGTCATCTGGTTAATGGCTACCCTCGTTCACTACAAGTAGAAACAAGGACCAAAACATATCCGAGGATATGTCCATCAAACTGGGTAACCGACTAATTTTAAGCAATAGTGACGTTTTTTTTTTTTTTTTTTTTTTTATTATTAACACACAAACATGGTTACTCGGGATTAATCATCCCGTTCAGCTCAATTAGGTTTTGAAATCTGGATTTATCAAACGCTTTTGTAAATAAATCAGCGAAATTTTCTAGCGTATCGACCTTTTCGACCTTAATCAGTTTCTTCTCAGCACAATCCCGTATGAAATGATGACGAATGTCAATATGTTTAGTTTTACTATGTTTCACGGGATTGTTAATTACTGAGATCGCAGCAGTGTTATCAATTAAAATAGGAGTGAGTAAGAAATTCAGACCATAGTCGCGCAATTGTTGCTGAATCCACAAAACCTGAGAGCAGCAGTTGGATGCTGCCATATATTCAGCTTCGCACGTTGAGATTACGACTGATGTCTGTTTCTTGCACTGCCAGGAAACTAATCTTCCACCGAGAAACTGACATCCTCCTGTTGTCGACTTCCGACTCTGATTGCACCCGCCATAATCAGAATCCGTATAAGCAACCAGTTCCACGTCTCCTCCCTTCGGGTACCACAACCCTAGCTTCGGCTTGCCTTTGAGATACCTCAAAATCCTCTTCACACCCTTCATGTGAGATTCCTTTGGGTTTGCCTGAAAACGAGCACAAAGACAAACAGAAAACATTATATCAGGCCTAGAAGCAGTCAAATACATCAAAGAACCTATTATAGCCCGATACTGAGTTGGGTCCACATCTGCGTCACCGTCTATTTCAGCTCCCAACTTGTGGTTGACGCAAATTGGAGTGTCAAATGGAGAACAGTCTTCCATCTTGAAGCGCTTGAGGACATCATGAACATATTTTGTTTGATGAATGAACATCCCATCCTTCTTTTGATCAACCTGCAAACCTAAAAAGAACGTTAGTTCACCCATGGCACTCATCTCAAATCTTTTCTTCATGACGGCCTCAAATTCCTGACACATGGAGACTCTTGATGCAGCAAATATGATGTCATCCACGTAGACTTGGACTAGCAGGAAGTCACTTCCATCTCTCTTCACAAACAGTGTGCTGTCAATCAAACCCCTTTCAAAACCATTCTCTAGCAAGTAGTCCGATAACGTTGAATACCAGGCACGAGGTGCCTGATGTAATCCATACAGCGCCTTGCTCAACTTGTATACATGATCCGGAAGGTCTGGGTCAGGAAAACCCGGAGGTTGCTCAACATACACAACCTCATCAACTTTCCCATTGAGGAACGCACTCTTCACGTCCAACTGAAACACTTTCATCTTCTTGAAAGCAGCAAACGCCAAAAACAATCTTATCGCTTCCAACCTGGCCACCGGAGCAAACACTTCATTATAATCTATCCCCTCTTGCTGATTGAAACCTTTAACGACCAGTCTCGCCTTGTTTCTTATAATAATCCCCTTTTCATCTCTCTTGCACTTAAACACCCATTTTGTGCCTATCGCATGCACATTCCTTGGTTTTTCAACCAAAGTCCAAACTTCCATCTTCTTAAATTGAGCCAACTCTTCTTGCATGGCCTCGACCCACGAGCTGTCCTTAAGAGCCATTTGATAATTTTTCGGTTCAATCTGGCTAATAAAGCATGAGTACAAACATTCGTTCATTATACCCGTTTCCTTAATGATTGTATAAACACAGGTGTGCTGATTCAAGCTACTTCTGGTTTGTACACTGGAGGACACATCACCTATAACATTCTCCAGAGGGTGATCTTTGTGAATTCTCGTGGTCGGAATAGCACCGACATGCAAATTATCTTCTAAATTAGAAGAGAGCTCATCAATGGTTGTTTCTGGCTGAGAGTGAAATGGATTGATAAACTCTTCTTCAGGAGAGACACCAGGGGAATCGATAGAATTTGATGAGGAAGGTTGACTATCATCAAATAGCTGTCTATGTGCCAAATTTTCCTCCTCATCCAGAATCATCTTCGTAGCAACACGTTCTTCTTCTTCTGTACAAAACAAATCAGGTATGTTAAAAGACTTGAAGAGCCTATCATAGTCAAAAATCCCAGGAGGTCCGATGCTCGGTCCTGGCGATCTGTAACTCGTAATGTCGGTGTTACACACCACCTCAACCTTGCCGTTCGTTGTATTAAAGACACGCCTGTTGGGAGTCCCAACTTCATAGCCGACCAAGATTCCTTCAGCGGCTGCTTCACCAAACTTTGAATGTGCCTTTAAAATTGAACACGGGGACCCGAAAGCTTCAAGTCCACACAAATTAGGCTTTCTCCCATGCGTAAGCTCGTAGCATGTTTTATTAAGTCTTTTTACCATTAAAACTCTATTTAGTACATAGCAAGCTGTAGAAACAGCTTCAGCCCAGAACACCACCGGAAGCTTCGAATCAGCCAGCATAGTCCTGGCTCCCTCAATTAAAGTTCTATTCTTCCTTTCAGCCACTCCATTCTGTTGCGGAGTATACGGAGCGCTGAATTGGTGTTCAATCCCTCTTGACAGACAGAAGATCTCCATTTCAAAATTTTTAAACTCGGAACCATTGTCACTTCTGATGAACTTCACTCGTTTATCCATAATGTTCTCAACTTTGGTGATCAGATTCTTCACTATTTGAGCCGTTTCGTCCTTTGATTTCAGGAAGTATACCCACGAGTATCGTGAGTAGTCATCAGTGATCACCAAGCAATAAGTTGTACCACCTAGACTTTTACATTCACAGGACCGAAGAGATCCATGTGAAGCAGCTCTAGTGTACTGGCAATTGAGTTTACTTTCTTGGTGAGATGGGACTTCTTGTGCTGCTTTCCCTTTTTGCACGCAAGACATTTGTCTTCAAAATTGAAACTTTTTAAGGGAACACCCAACACAAGCCCATGTCTGACAATATGGTTCATCTTCCGAAGATGAATGTGCCCCATTCTCCTGTGCCACAGTTCAGATTCCGACTCGCTTGCTTTCGTCAAAAGGCACGATTCTTCCGTTGACATTTCAGTTGAACTTAAATCCATCATATAAGTATTTCGATCACGTGGAGCCTTCATTACTATCCACTCCTCTGGTATTTGAAAACCAGGCTTCAACACAATCGCATCAGTCTTCGTGAAGTGTATGGTATAATCTTTATCACAAATCTGCGACACACTCAGCAGATTGTGCTTCAGTTCTTCAACAAAGTTCACATTTTCTAACGTCATCTTCCCGTTAGTTACCGTACCCCTTCCAGTTATTTTGCCACCACTCTCACCGGCAAAACTGACCCTTGCTCCTTGAACAGGTTTTAAATCTTGTAACAAATCCTTGTTACCAGTCATGTGCCGGGAACAGCCGCTGTCCACAACCCAAAGATTATTGGAAGCCCTGTTCAACTGTTCCTGCACAAACAAAAGAGATTATTAAAATTTGGGGACCCAAGACCTCTTGGTCTTGGGTCGATTAACCTTCTTAACAGAACTCACACACCTTGGCTGACTAAAGTTAGCATTAGAAAAATTTCCATGAGTCCTAACAGGATACCTCCTTGGAGACTGATAGTGAGGCCAACCAAACCGACGCACATTAAGAGAATCAAAAGAATTATAGCATTTGGTTTGGTTATTAGTAGTGTAAAAACAAGATGTGTTTCTTTGAAAACCTGTATTATATTTCAAATTTGAATGGTTTTCATTTTTAACATTTACACGATTACCAGAAACCTTAGTCTCAGTTTTCGAGGGCCTCACCTCTCTGAAACGCTGCTTCAGAGGGCAATCAGCAACAAGGTGCCCTGTTTGATTACATCTAAAACAACACATATATTCAGCTTTCTTTTCAGCAGATGTTTTAGATGTGGAGGCAGTATTACCAACCGTACATCTCACATAAGGTGGGACATATGGGTTGAGTAGAGTACTCCTTTTAGTTGAATTAACTTTTTCTCCACTAGTGGGTAACACTTCCTTCTCTTTTGTCTTACCCGACTCGGATGACTTATCCGAATCAGATGAGACAGGACTTGAAATAGAAATTTTAACTTTTGAGACAGGCGAACATGTTTCGCCTTTACTAACTTCCGGTACTTTACCAGTTTCCTTAGCAGGACCTGTCTGATCAGCTACAAAATTAACAGATTCATGAACACTAGGATTGAAAGTATAATTATGGTTATAAGGTTGTGGAACCTCATGGTAACCAATTCCTCCCCTTTTAGGTGAGGAACCTTGATCACTGACGAGGTGATCAAGAATAGCAGAGGAATTCCGGAATCGCTCCAGTTTCCTATTTAGTTCCACCACTTTTACCTGGTGGTCAGCAATCTGTTTTTCTTTTTCAGCGATTAATTTGGTTTTCTCTTCTAAAACCTCGTAGCTTAGATCGATCACATCAATTTTCTCAGCTAATTTTGTTTTTAAACTTTTAACGTCTTTTTCACAAGCTTTAATCTTTATTTTATAATTATTTTCTCTTGTCTTTGTGAAGTGATGATCTTCTTTCAAGGTTTTAAATTCGGCATCCAATTTAACATACTGATCAGTAATTGTAGCAAGCTGTTCAGACAAGTTCTCACATTTAGTACAGATAGGTTTAGTACATACCTCGGAGTTCCGGTCATCAGCCATGAAAGCTTTTTCATTCTCAGCAGCTTTCATACATTCTTCAGCTGCAACCTTTGCCATGTGTGCCTGCTCAAAGAGTTCTCCAGAGAACATGTTCCAGTTGTATTCACCAGCATCAGACATCATGGCATTGTTCCCATTGTTATTTCCACTTTGCTGTGTAGTCCTCCCCTGACTACGTTCAACCCGTGCATTAGTGCACTCCTTTGCAAAGTGTCCATTTTGTTGACAATTGTAACACCTCACCCTTGACTTATCAAATCCCGGCTTTCCACCTACGAACTTTCTGCCAGTCTTTTTCATGAAACGCTTCACTCTTCTGACTATCATCGCCATCTGCCACTGCAGATCCATCTCCTCCAGATCATCAGGATCGATCTGGTCATAGTCTTCTTCCAAAGCAGCAGGGTCCACAATCTTCCCTTGTATGTAGTTCTCATAAGAAGCAATAAAAGATGCATAGAGTGCAAACTGCTCTTCAGCAGATTTGACACTCATTGGCATCTTAGTGTAGTTATTGCTTGAAGCACTGGGAGAGAAACTACTCTTGGATGCTTGAGGTTTCGAAGCACTTGATCCTCCAGCAACAAAGCAAACATCACCGTTCATGTTTACTGACACATTTCCTTCATGAGAAAAGTTAGAACCTGACTCTCCTTTGGAGTAGTAAGCAGCAGATTCAGACTTCGAGCTTGAGCCTGAGTTAACTTTGGCACCATACATACCAGGGTCTTGAACCTGATCCGTTGGTGTCTCTTTACGAACCATATTAAGCTCAAAGGTTCTGAGCTTGTTTACTGCTGTCTCCAAGTCAAAATTAGGAAAGTCTTTGTCTTCCCTCATTAGAACAGTGTACATTTCCCACTTCGGTGGGAGAGCATCGAGAAGCTTCTCAACTATTTCCTCCTCTCTGTAAGCAATAGAATAGTTGTTCAGCTCCGTCATCAGATGATAATATCGGGTGATAATATCATCGAGCGATTCGTTCTTCAAATACTTGAAGATAGAGAACTGAGTCTTTAACAGCTTAATCTTCGAGGCACGAATACCCACGTTCCCTTCGAATCTATTCTCAAGAGCATCCCAAAGCTCTCGTGCAGAAGTGTACTTCCGAAATGTATGGAGAATCTCTTGAGGAAGAGCCATAGTAATTGCAGCATGGGCCTTGCTCTCGGCCTCATACATCTTCTTCTCTTCTTCCTCCATCTTGCTGTACTTCTTTATCACATCCCGACCTTCGTATTCCATTGTCGGTGGAATATATCCATCCTGGATGCACACCCACATCTTTGCATCCTGGTATTTAATATACTGAACGAATCTATCTTTCCACGCTACGAAGTCTGTTCCTTTCATCAACCTTGGGGCCTTAGTGGCCGACCTCGCTTCAACTTCCATTTTGACTAACTCTGAGATGTTAATCGGCGACATCTTCTCGAAAACACGAAAAACCCGAAAAAAACAAAAATTCTTCCAAACAGTACTATAGGCGAAGTTAAGGATAACTTCGCTTAAGTGTTAACTTCGCTGGAAAAACTTTAAATTCGCGTGACTTGGCGAAGTTGAGAATAACTTCGCTTAAAATAAGCGAACTTAGGAGGTAAGCGAAGTTGAGGATAACTTCGCTTAGGCGAACTTATGAGGTAGGCGAAGTTGTGGATAACTTCGCTCAACCTTATATCTTCGCCGAAACCCTACTTCCAGTGACGGCAACTTCGCCTGAAGAACAACAACTTCGCCCGAAGAACACTGAAAATATTCAGATCTGATTTCGACGATTTAGCAGTTTCCGGTCGGTGTAACGGCTTGAATATGACTGTATAAGGTGAGTATAACACAATATCAACGAAAACGCGTCCCGCGAATAGGTCAAACGAGACGTTTTCTACACCCGCGTGAAATCCCGAACCACACAATCGAGCCAAAAGCTCTGATACCAATTGTAGGTTCCCGGACGGATCTTACACGGGATATCGCTATCTACGCAGGTGCGGAATCCCTGCGTAGGTAGATACGAGCGTAGAATACTAATAACAAACACACGCGATACGAACGAACACGTTATGTATTATAACCTGAAACACGTCTATTACAGACTCTTGACACGTTCACTGAACTACTGGATTACACGTGAATAAACAAAACACTAACTGACCAACTTGTTTCACATAAACCCGTAGGTTACTTATATACACGACAACTTCGCCTCAGGCGAAGTTGTCTGTAACTTCGCTCGTTGAACAAGTTCGCCTAGGCGAACTTGTCAACAACTTCGCTTGTTCAACAAGTTCGTATAAGCGAACTTGTTGATAACATCGCTTACATACATAAACATAAACTTAAACATAATTACATTACAGACTCGATTACAAACGCTAGACTATGAACTACTGACATTTATGTACCAACAGTTTCGGGACCCGGCACCACAACAGGCTGGAGCACCTCAAGCTATACATGCTGCTCCTGTTGTGTCACCGGAGGAGAACGTAGACCTTGATGCCGCGTTTGGCGGTCAAGGCTTCTTTGACATGGAGAGGGTTGACCCTGAGGAAGATGTACAAGTCTCGATTGCACAAGTCTCGAGTGTGAACGTGACTAGGGGAGCTACAACGGTAGCTGACTCTAATTCTGATAATGATGTGAATGTAGCGAGACGATTTTTGGTAAATCAAGAACGTTTTCATGGGAAAAGAAAGAGAACTGATGATGACAGCGAGTCAGATTATGAGGAAGAAGTTCAACAGTTGATTCGTAGATCAAGAAGGGAACGGGCAGGTGCAGGATCGGGAGCTGGTGAGAGCTCGAAGGTGGTACGTTTCACTCCACCCGCACTGTCCGGTATGACAATGGTTCCCTTAACATTACAAGTTACAAGGCCAAGCGCCACGGATGTTCCCGTGGTGGCTACCTCATCTACATTTGGCCTCCCACCCATTTCATTCCAACTTTCGGCTCCGCAGATTGTATCGTTGCCACCTCCAACTCTTACTCCAACGGAGGTCGTGGCACGATTTATTGAGTCGACGGTTGTGGCCACTGCAAGGTTATCGGTGACGATACCACCTGCGGTTACGTCTATGCCTACTTCTGAGGTCCCGGTTACATCGGAAATCCCTCCTCAGTACACTCAAGATAGAGGTTTGATTTCGATGCAATTTTATCAGACTCTGAAAGAATAGCAGCACTTGAACGGGTCGTGGCAGAACAATCAAGGGTGAATCTTATCCAGACCCATGCTATTCAACGCCTAGTTGCAGAGAATCAGATACAGTCGTCCCTGCTGGTCGAACATGGCAAAATCATTGATGCTTTGAAGGAGTTCTTGGCATCTCAGGGGGAGACGAGCTGTAAAGGCGATGAGCTGAGGACTAAGAAGAGAAATGATAGAGACGATGATCCCAATGCATCGAAAGGTGCAGGTGAAGAGTTGCCAAGAACTGAACAAGCTCTTGGGACTTCCACAACTCAGGGGGAGTCAACAAGTGCAGCTGGTGGTGATGATGTGGTGGTCGTGAAAGTTGAGGAGATGGATGATGAGTTCATAGGTGATGATGATGTATTACCTGGTGATGAGATAGAGAAGATTGGTGAAGAGATTGTGATTGATAATGAGATTGAAGAGGGAGAGATAGTAGAAGAGAATATTGAGCATGAAATTCCGGAAGTGGATAAGGCTGATATGAGTAAAGAGATTGGAAGTGATGAGACGGAATGGGAAGAGCAGCCAAGATGGAAAGAAGGCTATGCTCAGTGGTTCGTCAAAACGAAGAAACCGGCGGTCCCTACTATGTTTAAGAAGAGTTACAACATTAGAGGCTATGCTGAAGCGAAAAAGGGGATTATTTGCTGGATATATGATGAGCAGTTGAGGCTCTTCGTGATTAAAAGATATGATGGTGTTCAGTACTTCAAAAGGCTGTTGAGATCGTTGAATACTTTGCCTGAGTGTGAAGTGAAAGACTTAGCCAGATTGGGGTTAATAAACAGAAGTGATGATAATATGACTAGAGTCATTGGGAAGATTGTTTGGAAGGAAAGTATAAAAGAGAAGAAGTTCGAGCTGTTGAAACCACAAAAGGGAAAACTTATCGAAGACAAAGATAGAGGATTGAGAGCAGATGGCAAGCCTTGGATGATTATGAAGTATAAGCCGATCCGGTGTTTAAAAGAAGTGCCGATGAAACAAATGCCCAAGGATGTGCTGAAAGATCTGAAGTGGTGGTATGTAGATTGTGAGACAGCTGAAGCAATAATGGAGGACGAAGATGAACAAGAGCTACTGAGAGTTTATGATCCGATGCATCTAGTGAACTTGTCTCAAGCTGATCTACAGATGCTGAATGAGAAGAAGATATTCTATATTCCTGCTTGGAAAGAAGAAGCGAGGAAATATCAAAGAGTTGTTTCGGTATGTGTACGAGAATGAGTGCATGCTTAGAGATGAAGATGCAAGATTGTTGAAGATTACAAGACACGTGTTTGAAGCTAAAGATATGAAGCTACTGCCAAGGGGGAGTCTGTTGGTACATGATGTCAGTAGTTCAGTGTCTAGTGTCTGTAATCGAGTCGTTTAGATTAGTATTGTGTATTAAGCGAAGTTAGCTAACAAGTTCGCTGATATAGGCGAACTTGTTAGATAAGCGAAGTTAGTGACAACTTCGCCTGAACATGCCAGGCGAAGTTGTCGTGATATATATGCATTAGGTTACGGCTGAAGTTATTAAGGATTGATAGAGTTGTCATTGTATCGAGTTTACGAGTCCAGTGTCTGTGATTGATATCACGTGTTTACGGTTGCAATATAACGAGTCTTTGCTTATTGTAACGTGTGTTCGATTGTGTTAACGTATATCGTCTTCTACGCTCGTAACGTATTACGTAGGGATTCCTCACCTACGTAGAACGAGGTATTCCGTGTAGATCCGGCTGGGAACCTACAATTAGTCGGACTCGTTTCAAGAAAAGTCCTAAACGGGCCTAAAAGTATAAAAATTGGTTTAAGTGAGTGGTTCGTTTCTGGTCGAATCTGAACTCAACTTTTATGTCGGGTGCATTTCTCACTTGATAAAAATACAACTTTCCGGAGGACGTGAAGATAATAATTTGTTTTAGATGTTGGATAAATAAACAATAACTGAATTGAATAAATACATAGGCGAATCAAGTTCGGTTTTGATGAACTAACACTAATTTTAAATTAATTTCAATATAGTATTAAGTTCTAAACACCCCGAACACACAGAAAAATACAAACATGACATGCCCGGAAGAAGAAATTAGATAAAAGAAAAGGTCTTGAACTTGAACTGTTGACTTTATAAAGTCCAAGTATGTAAAAAAAAGACTCCCAACTATATATACAAAGAAAGGAACAAAGTTTAAGAATATGATTATGGAAAAGTTGAAGAGGAGAAATGAGACTCTATTTATAGGGAAAATGTAATGAAGATGTTTCAACTGAATTAAATTAGTCATAAGAGTTGAGTTGAAACATAAGAATTATATTCATTAAACTAGTTTATCATCATAAAAATGAGTTGAAACACTTTTAAATCGTTTGAATTGGTGTTTAAACGGGTAATGGAAGATTAAACAAGAAACATTGTAACAACGACTAGTGTAGCACTATGCGAAGGCCATTGGCCTGCTGATCACGTAGCACGATCAAATCTGGTTCGCGGAAACATTGGGTTCGTCGTGTAGCGCGACAGGTGGGTTTCTAAATATTTTTTGGGATTTGACTCTTTGTACCCTGGACTTGATTTAAATGTAATAAATGCATAAAAACATGAAACAAAACTTGCGATTAATAAATAACATTATATATATATATATAGCCAATTTTTTTTTAAAATGGGTCGATTTTCGAGTTTAAAATTTAACGAATGGTGCATAAAACTTCATCAATTGATGATAAAGATGATTCCTTTTCGATAGAATATCACCTAGGAAGATTCTAGAGTCCAAGGTTTGAATTATAATGAGACTAGGAAGAATAATCGGATATAACGATTTAAAACGAACCAAACGAACTGTTTGTGCTTGTAGTTCGTCGCGCTACGTGTTGAGTGAAGGTCATCCCCACGTGATGGGTAGATTACCTAGATTTTTCCATTTTATCAGTTTTAGTCCGTGTACTTTGAAAAGTATGATTTTTACTTAAATAATATGATGAGAGATGATTGAAGGATGTAAATGATCTTAGATATTATAAACATTTAATAATGATAATGATATGCATGTAATTAATCTTACTTAAATTTATTGTAGTTGTTAAAACTTAAAATGCTATAAAAATTAGTACAAAAAGAAAAAAAATTACATTTGAATACTACATATATTCATTTAACAAACTAATAAGTACCCTTATACACATATGTGGGTGTGCCCAATACTCGATTGGTGTACATTAAATGGACATGAGACATGGTTTTATAATCAAGTATTAGACTGAAATTACAAGTTATAGTCTCGTTACTATCTCAAATGAAGTTGATCGATGGGTGAAACAGGGTCCAGCATATGGCATGTGTGTTTGTGTTTAAGCTTCCCAGGGTCCATGTAGACAGACACTATGCAGAAGAGTCTAAGAAGCGACTGACTTGGAGAGTTGGAGTCTAGTACAAGTTCTTTAACTTAATAATTGTTTATATTGAAAACAAAAATAGCTGTTCTGATTCTTTTCTAAGTTTTCTTTTTCTATTCTGTTTCTCATTTTCACTTCTTATTTATGTCTTCATTATGTGACATGCATATCTTTGGGTATAATATTTCACGTGCCTCGTTGTTCATTTGTTTGTTCTTTTACCACACCTTCCTAGGTGCACTTTCTCTTTCTAAAAATTAAACCTTTAAATGTATTATAGATGTATAAATGTATGTTTCTATGTCTTAAAACTTAATCACTTAGCTTCAAAACATGGATAGTTTAAAAGGGTTTTGTATCCCCTAGCTCTAACAGTCTAATTCTTTATTACATTTATGAGGGGATTAAATCTCGTTATTGATCATTTAATTCATGTGAGTTTATTGAAATTCCATTTAACGAATTTGAATTGAGACCCTGCATTTGGATGCGTTAGTTTAGCTTGAATTGAGACCCTGTATTTAATTCTTATTTTTATCTTTTTATTACTTATAACTTATTAAAAAGTCTTTTTAATAAGTTGTATGAGTTTGTTTAATATGTGATAGGAAAAATTCCAAAAATCACAAAGTTATAATTTATGAGATGACTTTTTCATAAATCATAAAAAGATAAAATAAGGAATACCAAACCCTAAATGATTTATGTGCTTCTTGATACTTTTGGGGTAGTTGCAAGAGGGTGTTGCATGTGTTCAACGTTCATATGCTTTTGTTCTAAGTATCCACCTTCCACTATATGTAGCCATAATTTATGAAGTGATATATTTCGTATAGAGTCATTTAATTCACGTGGATCATGTCTATATATATAGAGAGAGAAAGAGAGAAACAGGATCATGAAAGAACTTCAATTATAAAGAAAACTAGAGAACTAATAATAAAGTATTTTTAATTTAATTAAAAAAAATTTAAATTTTTTTTCTTTCATCATTCTTATATGTTGTTATTCTTCACCACAAAAAAATATAAAAATTAAAAAAAAATAACGTTTTAATGCATATATGCAATACATTGATTTTTTTTATAATGCATATGCGCAATAATGTGCATTTTGATATTTGAAATAGTGTTGAATAACATATATATAGTTGTTTGTATTGTATATTTGCAATAGTGTTATATTATATACAAAATTTAAAAAAATCGATATAGTGCATATGTGTATTAGTGTTATATTACATATATGCAATAATGTGTTTTGCATACAATTATTAGTGTCGTATTTGCATATATTCAATAGTGTGTATTAGATAATGTATTTGTGTTGTATTATATTCAATAAAACACTATTTTATATATACAATACACATTATGCACATACGCATTACATCAACGGTTTTTTTTAGGAACAGTATCATCTTATTAGGAGGAAAGAAAAAAAATCACAAAATAATTTTTTAAAAATAGTTAAAAATAATTCTTTACTAGTTCTCTAGTTCTCTCTTTAAGCGGAGTTCTCTCTAGATCCCACCCATATATATATATATAGTGGTAGGTTATAATAAAAATAAATAGTTTTCTAGAAAGAGTAAGAATAAATCTAAACCCTTGGATTTATGATCTAGTGGTTGAGATTGGTAGTTTTCAAAATAGCAAATAGTTTCTTAGGATCAAGGATTTATGCTACATAGTTTCCTAACTCTAAATTTTATGCTCTTCCTATTCTTCCTACAAAACTATGTATGTTTATTTTAACCCTTTTCTATATATATATGTGTGTGTGTGTGTGTGTGTGTACTAGTTTTTATCTCTTGTATTACGTGAGTTGTTTTATATATTTTGTTTCTAATATTTTTAGTTTCTAATATTGTGAATGTATTTGTTTGAATTTTAGTTTATTTATTGTAAGAAGTTAATTATATACTTGAACCTATTTTGATTAATTTACGTTGGGTTATGTTCATTTTTGAATGAAACGTTTAATAAATTATCTACTTAAATTTTATATTTATTCGTTTATGCTCATTTGTTATAATTTGGATATTATTTTATGAAACTTTTCATTTAAGTTAAACTTAGACAGAATTACAAATTTTGTCCTTTAAACAAAGCTAATTTACGGTTCGTGTCCTTTTTTTAGTTTCTTTGCAGTCGGTGTACTTTAAACATTTTTTTCCACACGTTATGTCATTTACGCTAACTGGGTTAAAAAACACAGTTAAGTATGACATGTGCCAGACATGTGATGAGCATAATTGTAATTTTAATGTATCCTTAAATTTAAAAAAAGAAAAGAAAATATATATAATACCTTCCCTTCCTTTCTCTCTTCTTTCTCTCTAAGCCACCACTATCACCATAAACTCCGGCCACTATAAATATATTTTTCGGCGAGCCATAAATTCCAGCCACCATAAATATATTTTCCGTTGACTGCAATGGTGTTTCAGTTGCTCAGATTTTCCGGCGAGCCCATTTAACCTAACAGATCTGAGCGACCGGAGACAGTTGCAGGCGAGTGGCGTTTCCGGTGGTTCGAGATCTGTCCGAACAGAACATGAAAACACTCAGCATCTGCAAGCTCACCTTGGCCCAGCAACTCAATAACTTTCTTAAGTTTTCCCTCTTTACACACACTCAACAAATCAACTTTCTTGACACCAGGATTAGGACTTTGTGGTGGTGGTGGTGGTGGATAATTTTGAGTTTGATGGTAATTAGGGTTACGATTTTGATACTGATTTTGTGGGTAAAAATTGGGCCTTTGATTAGGGTTTTGGTTGGGAACATTTGGTGGATAGTTTTGGTGAATTGGGTATCCTTGATTTGGGTTATTATTATTATTATTATTATTATTATTCCAATGATTGGGTTATTGAACTCGTCGAGGTGTGTGGAACTCGGAGAGGTGTGTGGAACTCTCGGAACGAAGAGGTGAGTCGGCTTGGAGAAGTGTGTGGAACTCGTCGAAGATGGAGCGGTGGCTGGTGGCGAAGATGTGGTGGCGGTGGTGATGGTTTGAGGAAATCCATGGCCGGAATGGTTGTGGTAAGGTGATGGTGTGGTGATGGTGGTGGTGTAGAGAGAGAAAGAAGAGAGGAAGAATGGAAGATGTTATAAATTTGCAGGTACAGACGAAAAGACAAAAATGCTCTCACATGCGCCTCACGTGAGGGCATTTAACTGACTTTTTCTAACCCAGTTAGCGTAAAGGACATAACGTGTAGGAAAAAAATGTTTAAAGTACACCGCCTGCAAAGGTACTAAAAAAAAAGACACGAACCGTAATTTGGCTTTTTTTAAAGAACAACATTTGTAATTCTGTCTTAAACTTAAAAAAAGAATCACTAATATAACTAAATCCATATTGAGAAATTAAATTAGGGTTTGATTACGAGGTTACTTTTACATTTTTTGTTTCTAATAGTTATATATTTTTTGGACTTTAATTTTATTTATTGTAAAGAAATTAATAATATACTTTGATTTGAATATGAAAATGGTTTCACAAATAATGAGATGTTGTATCTCGTTTAAATCTATATGAGCTTGATGAGACACATGATTATGGAGGTTTCGTTTATATATATTTAAGATTGTAACAGTACAGCTACTTTACGGTTTTAGCCGAGACGTACCACCATCGTCCTAGGGATTTACTTTACGGTTGCACAGGTGAAGACTTTGCAGGAGGTCACTCATCCTGATACTACATCCACTTGAGCACGCTTAACTATGGAATTCTCCTCTCATTCACTACCATTAAGCGCACAAAAAACGCTATGGTGGGGAAGGTATCTATCTCCTTGTAAAGGAGACTTTGTTCTCCTCATCAACCGATGTGTGATGTCATATCTGTGTATATATATATATATGTATGTATGTATGTATAGAGAGAGAGATAGAGCAATATTATAATAAGAAGTAGATTTTTACTAAGAATTGTAGAAAGTGTATTTTCATAATTAGATCTAATAAAACACACCGCACAATAAACACATTTTCCATATCCACCGTCATATCAACATATATATCTAACGCACCAGGTTGCTTCTTAGACTTCTTAGACACGCTCCACTATATATATATACATATATACATACATATATATATATATATATATATATATATATATATATCGGTGTGTGTGTATGTATAAAGAAGATGGTTTAAATAAAAAACAATTAATCTCATATACTAGATCCTTGATCCAAGGGCTTAGATCTATTATAATGTTTCTCACAAAGCTATTGTTTTTTGTAATAACCCTTCACTATATATATATATATATATATATATATATATATATATGTATATATATATGATGAATTTCATTACATAGCTCGTAAATTGTTTAAGAACTTTAAAAGCTCTTAAGAATTAACTTTTTTCTTGAAATTATATTTGTATATTAATATTATTTCATTACATAACTCGTAAATTATTTAAGAACTTTAAAAGCTCTTAACAATTAACTTTTTTTGAATTTATTTAAGAACTTTAAGAGCTCTTAACCATTGAGTTGGGTGCCTAATGTGTAGTCACAAACGTATTGTTGTTGATTTCACAATGGTATTGAAAAGATTTTATAACAGAGTCAACATCATTTACTGGTTGTCTGACGTGCTTCCCCACCACATTTCAAGGAATCAGTACAGTTAAAAAGACAGGAAGATCGGATTAGAAGATTAATTGGAGATACAGTAATTAAATGTTATATGATGACTCTGATATTTTATTTCAAAATATTATAAGAAATTATATTTTCAAAAGACATGTATTTGAATTATTAAACGGGTATTTAATCCCAAGTTTTAATATAATAATATTTTATTCAAAGACTTTCGCTAAAAGAACGTACCTCTAATATATTTACAAAACATGTACCAACTAATGTGTCACATGCCTATGTCCTAAGTCATGGTATGACAGTATGCGTGTGTGTAAAATTAAAAATTTATAAATACAAAGTTTAATCCAACTAATGCCTAACTATTTCTACAACCATGTATACATGTAATATATGTTTGATGCAAAAATATATAATCAACGTAGTTGCATATGCAACTTGCAGGAGTTACATATTTTTCAATCGCTCGTTAAATATATGTAAATAGTTGACCTGTGTATGTTTTTGTTTTATTTACATAAAGATTACTGGCATATAATACATATAAGAGAATATATAATAAAATTTGAGTAGTTGATAGGAGTTCTTACAGTCTTACAAATGTTCTATCAAGGCTCATTTTTTAAAGACATGTCTTAACGACTATACGTATTAATAGATACATTATATTTTGTTTATGTTATGTAATACACAGGTTTATTCAACCCATATATTACACAAGATACTAACCTAGTGATTGTATATGTGAAAATATTTATATGGTTTTAGTAGGGTTGTCATAGCATATTAGGCACAACATGATAAGACAGATGACTTGTGGTACTAAATACGCACATACCACGATAACAAATCATGTCATTTCCTTCTAAACATGAACACATGGTTGTTTATTAGTAGGTTAACGCTTAGCTCACAAAAACCTGTTAAGGGTGTGTTTAAAGACATAGTGAATGATACATATGTAATAAAATAAAAAGTTTTTAAAACGACCATAAAAGTCTTAACTAACACGTAATGCATAACAAATTTGAAACAAAAGATCACATATCCATAATATACTTGAAACAAAAAACCATATAAACAAATCATAACAGCATCCATTAAAAATATAGTATCTGGTTTTAACGAGCAATATTGAAACATTGTATGTGAGTATGACTTTAGGAGCGTTTATCTATTTAATTTTTATTTGAATTAAAAATCTACACAGTTAATAGGTCTTTAACTTGTTAGGACATGAATTTAAACATGTTTCTTAATCAGGTCGACATGTTTAAGACATGAAATATGTTAAGTTCAAATTCAAACTTATTAAAACTCGTGTTGTGTCGTGTTAACATGTTCATCCGTGTTAAAAAATGATAGCCCTAGATTTTAGTTAGGGGCTTAGGGCTGATCATGAGTCAAACCAAACCGAGTGAGGGCTCGCAAACCACCTATGCCGGTTATTAAAACGTTTTCGTAGATCTTTCTAACATGTCTCATTTGAATACATGAAGTAAAAGACATGGGATCCTCGAGATGAGCATGAGTCTCATATTATAACAAATATTCTATATTATTTTATTAAATGGAATCTAATTATGAGTGATAATGTTAAATAATTAGTTAATACTTTGATATTCTCTGGGTTTAAAGTTGTTTCACCTTGAAACCTTCATTAAGCACGGTACTCGATATCTGTAATATGCAGTGAATATATATTTATTTAACTTTGTTATTTTATATGTTTTGAACGAAAGCATCGGCGGTGGTCATGTGATGGGATGAGATGGTGTTCATTTCATATTCACACCATTTCGCTACATATATAATAGAATCTTCGGTACTGCCATATATTGTTTTGTATGTTTCCAAACCGAAAGGAAATAAGAATGAATTGTTTAATTATTTTATTATGAGTAATCCTAAAAGACTAGAGAGGTTGTCTCCTGAACTTATTTATATAGGAGATTAAATAAGTAATATAATAAATTAATAATAACATGTAAGTGAAAGTTATTAAAAGTATTTATATTCTTACAATTTGTTAAATTCATTATATAAAAACTTAGATTATGATTTGATTATAAAGATATTTTTAGGTGGAAAATAATGCATTCATTGGTATTACATATGAATCGGTCAATCATGTACTGTCATTACATTTCCCTTAATTACTTACAAACCACAAAATTACTGGTAGGACGTGCCAACAAGTACTCTAGAACTTTATTGATTCATTTAATGGTCAACAATGGATCAATTTTGTGTGACAAACATTTGCTATAGAATGAAGTCATGCACCTTACCCATGTGAGATGAGATGGTGTTGCCATGTCGTTTGAAAGTCATACACCCTACTCATATGGGTGTCCAGTCATCTCTTATAGTAATATTTAATACATTATGTCACTCCCTAACCCCTAGGTTTAAGCGTATATAAATAATAGGTTTGTATTAATTATCCAGATCTATATAATTTAAACCATTGGCCTGGCGATAGGAAGACACGGGTTCTTTGATGGAAACTCAAGTTTGATTCTCATTTGTGTCACTTTGAATGGATATTAATTGGAAGTGAAAGATTTGAGCCAAGCCTTACAAGGTTGTTAGTTCGTATCTCAAGCCCACCCGAGTTTTCAATATTTTTATATCGTGTTATTTCAACGTCACTTGTTACATATTCATAACTGTTGGTAACAATTTAAAGCATAAAGTAGTTCCAATATGGTAAGTTATAGTTTGTTGTTACTAACCCAAGTAGGGTTTAAACTGATTAATATTAATTATTTAATACATCAAACCAAACCGAAATTCAAATTTGGCATCCGACTCGATTTTTTTTCCAAACAACAGAATCGATGAACTCCCTTACACTCGACAAACTATTTTTGCTTAATTTATAACGAGCTGCTAAAGAATTTGTGTATCAAATCATAATATTACATTATATTTTAGTTAACTTGTGAAATAAAATGAATTTAGTGATAGAACCGAGTGGTGGAATAATGTAAAAGACAATTGACAAAAGTTCTTGCATCTCTTCAGTCTTACTCTCTTTTGTCCGATTCACTGGCATCTTCTTCCCCTTGACCTTTTCCACTAACATACCGACTGTGCCAGTCGCACCCCGTTATTTTTATTTTCTTTTTTTTTATTGTTGCAAATACAAATAAACATAACCTCGACCACAAAATACAACCAGACATTTTTAAGACCGCTTCCAATGGGCTTCTGTAGATTAATTCTTGGATCCTCTTCATATTGGAGAGTATCCACGTGTACCAATCGGCCATGTTTAGGTATTTCCAAACCCACACCTAGTTGTAAAAGTCCGTTCCAAAACCGTTGAGTTTTACTCGGGTAATTACCCGTCGGGTTTTGGGTTTTCCCATCGGGTTTCTAAACGAGTTTTGTCAAATACCCGTTGGGTATACCCGACCCACGACATGTTGGGTTTCTATCGGGTTTTGACAAAATATAACTAATTGATTACAAATAATGATTATCATAAAAATAAAATGTCCCAAATAATTGTTATAAACAAGTTTCAACAAACAATATATTTAAAGTATTTAGAGTATACTGTATAAAAAATAGAAAAAGTTATGTCAGATACATCAGGTATATAATCGGATAAATGGGTCAATATTATCGGGTAATCCAATCTCGTATATTACGAATCTCAAACCCACGGAAAATTTCAAAATTAAACCCAAACTCGTCCCAACCCCTAATTTTGAGGTATGTTTTTTTTATTAAATTATGAGCTATGATTTTTTTATTACTTTTTTATTATTTTTTTAAGGATTTTTTTCTTTGTTACAAATTCTTCTTATCATTCTTATTTTTACCTGATTTATAAAATAACTTGACCCTACGTAACATTCACTTATAAGGAGAACTTAGACCACATTCATGAACTCATTTGAATATGTGTAAGCATCACTTGACAAATGTGCTTGACCGCAATTATTATATAACTTTTATCTTTAGTTTTATGGTTTTGTATTTTATTTTATTAGTTACTTTATTTACTTTTATTTAATTAAATCAAGAATAAATTTATATAACTCATCATTATGTAAACAATGAATTTAGATTGAATAATATTTTATCCAATATAACAAGAAAAATATAACTCATAAATGGATTACAAACTCATTTATCCATAATCACAACTTTGTTTAGGTTATATAGACCATGATTCGATACAATTAGAGATGGACTCGAAATCATAACTAAATAATAAATAAAACCTTTATATTTATCTACTAATCTAATTAGCTATTAGAAATTAAATATAACTCTTTTAGTTTATTTTTAATTGATTTAATTAGTTGATCCGGTTCCATAACTCGAAACCAGCCCCAACTTGAACCACACTATTACTTGAAATTGGCCCAACCCATCTCATTGACTCGAGATCGGGAATTAAGTCCCATTGAAGACAAATTTATAAGTAAAATAAAGTTAACGACAATTTTATAAGTTAATAAAGAAACTAACATACTCAATAAAAAAAAACTAATACAAGTTGTTTGGATCCATGGACAAGAGAAATGTTTAGAAAGAATTTGTATAGTATTAAAAAGGGTATTATGGAGCAGAGGTTTGAAAATTTTTAAGTGGGCTAACGCCTTGTTCTTGAGTTTTTTAATTAAGGAAAGGAAAAGAAAGGAAATGAGAGGGAAGGATAAGAAATGGAAGGGAATGGAATTGAAGGAAATTTTTTTTAATTAGGTGTGTTTTTGAGTTTGAAGAAATTAGAGGAAATGAAAGGATAACATTTTTATCCTTAGTAATCAGCCCATTTTTTAGAGGATAATTTATTGAGAAAAAATATCAATTTAATTCCTCCTAACTCCTCTTATTCCTTTCATTTCCATCATAAAAAAAACTCAAAAAACACCTATTTTTTAATTTTCCTTAGTTTTCCTTTTCTTTCACTCCTTTAAAAAAACTTAAGAACAGGACGTAAAAGTTTGTAAAAAAATTAGTATTATTAAGTTTTTTTTAATTGGAAACCCCTCTAATTTAGTTTGAAAGATCCACTCTAACTGATCAAACTTTAAAAGCCAATACTCCATAGTTATGTGACAATGGTCACCCACTCACCCATCTTTCCTCATATCTTGATGACTTGGCTTATGCCATGATAGAAGAGCTTGATGGTGGGGTGACGAGTGCCACCTTGGATTTGCCGAATTAGATTTTGTATTTCATTTAAATTATTGTGATTTTTATTTTATTTTATAACTTAAAGAAATTTAATTTATTTAGTTTACAATAAATAAAATTTTTAATATTGACCGGTTACTATGAAAAATATCATAGGTAACTTTTCAGAAGTCGTTACGTAATTCATCAGTAAAATCATGTTGGTAATTTATTTGATAAATATACGAAATTTGGCTGCCAATGATTTGCCTAATGTCTTATGGTAATCTGTCATAAATTAAATTACCCACGACCTTATCTCCAATGGAGTATCATTGACCGATTTTCATAGGTAACCACATTCATCGAGACTAAGGGGTCGTTTTTGACGGGCACTACCTTCGGTGATAATCATCCATTTTGTTGTAGGAAAAAAATTGAAGACCCTTAAACTCTAATGTATTAAATTGATGAGTCCGGTTATTAAATGAGTTAATGGGTCCAAACATATTATCATAAGATCTCCCATAATTCGACATGTTTCTTTAGAATCATATGATTTAAACATGATTGAGTCCATAAAAGAAATTCTAATGAAGAAGATCCGAACAACAAGAAACAAAACTAGGGGACATATGAAGTGGGAAACTTTATGAATTAATTATCAGTTAAAGATGCATTAATAAAAGGGAAAAGCTCCTTTAATGTCAAAAAAGAGAAAATTTCTATTCGCATAGCCACCCAAAAGTAGTTTTCTATTTGGTCCATATGGATGTGGGTATTCGCATTTGCATGGCGTCTTTTTTTCAACTAATTAATTACTTTTGGAAAGAAAACAATTTGCATCAAAAGGAGAGACCAACAACACTTGCCTTTTCTCTTTCTTACTTTTTATTTTAATGTTTTGTAGAAAACTACACTCTCACTAAGTGAGAGAGACTTCAGAACAAGTGTTATGGTTGACACGATGGTTGTTCACATGCCGAATTGAACCTAGCAGGACTTGTGCCGTATTTTTTGATCATTGCTCGGTTCGTTTACAAACTAAGAAATCGAACAAGCATTTTTCGATCAAGCATCAATCAAATTTTGGGCGTCATGCAATTTGGACAGTTCTAGTGTGATTAATAAGGATGTGAAGTGTGACAAAGAATTGAGAGTGGACAAGAGCGGCTGAAAGCCGAGTTAGGTAAAATATTAATGAAACTAGGCTTTGAGTTTTTAGAACTTAGACAATCAGGTAAGGGGGCAAACTTGTTGCTTTATAGTATTGAACCAATTTTATTATATAGAAATTAGATAGTGAGTCAATGTATTTTGTATATATGTGTATTTATAATCATATATAAAATAAACAGAAAAATAGTTTGAGCCACGCATTTGGCTCGTTTACTAACCATACTGATCGAGCCAAAATCAAACAAGCATTTTTTGATCGAGTGTCGAGCAATTTAAACAACCCTAGTTGTCAACCTTATAACTACATACAAAGAGTGCTTCAATAAAAATGATAAAACCTTGGGATTATACCCTAGTACCAAGCTTTGCTTGATTGGACAACCCTGGTTGACAACCTTATAACTACATCCGATTTATTAGGTAAAAAGATGTTGATTAATTGAGGGCTCCACATACTCCTATCGTGGATAAAACATGTAGATTTGAAATTAAGGTCAGTGGGTGTGTAAATTAGATAAACAAGTACGTGCATATTTGAAAATGATAACACTGAAGAAAGAAAGATTCGTTTGCAGCTCTCTCCATTATTTAAAATTGCAGCTCTCTCCATTATTTTAACTTCAATTGTGAAACTTTTCTTTAAAAAACAATAGCACATGTTCATGACTTATTAGTCTAATGGTTCGGTATCTTTTATGAGTGTAAGATTATATGTTCAAATTCTTACAACTACATAATAAAGATAGAACTTTGAAAAAGAAAAATAAAACATAGTACGTGACTACGTGTGCCATCACTACTACAATTTTTAAGAATAAATAGTATATTAAAATCACACACACTCTAGTTAATGAAGCTTTAGATAAAAAAAATTAATAATGAAAGTTGGCTCATACTTTTTTTTACAAATTTTTTATATGTTTTTTTTTATTTAAAGTAATTTTCTTAGCTATAACATTTTATTTTTATTTAGTATCAACATCATTGATTCCGATCAAATTTGTATCACTTTGCCACCACACGTTTCTTTTATGTTAGTTATTTATTAAATACATCTATATGTTTATAAATATATATTTTTACTTATTTCTCATTTTATTTCATCAAACGTAACAAATCATCAGCTTCACAAAGTTTAAGTTTCCCCAATATATTTAAAAGGTAAAAAATTAATATTATTATTTATATAACTCAAATCTAAGTACGATGATACGTGATTTAAATGAAAAAAGAATATGGTGTTTGAGGTTTGGGAAAGAGGGATTTGTGAGGGTGATCTTTGTACTATGGGAATGGAGATGAATGTGTGGGCTATGGGGCCGTCAGTGATCCACGTTAGCCATTTCAAAAAAATATATTTAAAAAAAGGTGATCACTCTTTTGATTTCTAGTTCAAATTTTTAATGCAGATGTACAAGAAACACAGTATGGGCTCGCAAATATATACAAAGGAATGAAAGTTGGGCTAATAAGTAATTGGGCTCAGTTGCTTCTAAATGGGTTTGAACTTTGAAGTGCTAGCTACTTAACTAGCCGAACAAAGGAAAACAGCATGTCACAAAAAAAAAAAAAAAAAAAAAGTAGAGTTCTAACGAATTGGCAGGAGGAGATGAGGCATCAGCCTTGGCTGCGAAAGTTTTGTATGGGATTCGCAGGTTCGGGATTTGGAAATTTGAGGGCTGCTCCACACTCGAGTCGAGAACATCCAAGATTCAACATGAAGATGAGCTGACGTGATCATCTCTGGGCCTAGAGTTTGTGTTAGTAATATTGATCCTTTTATATATAACACAAACCGAACTACATCTGGATAATGGGTAAGCGAGCAACAAGCTGCGCCGCTATCCCCTTTTGAATCGCAAAGCCTATTCTACTAAATATAAATCCTTGTTTCCTCGGGCTCTGCGAGTCACTGTGGACCACCTTCTGCACACGCTCCAAGAAGCGAACCGCCTCGGGAGCTAGGGATCCAAAAGTGTCGAAGACAAATGGAATGAACACGTGCTGATTCTCCAAACACAATGTCTCATGCTTAGCAACCTTCCTATACTCCACTGTTAGTAATTGTTTTTGGATTTAGATTCTGAATTTCTGATTTAATCATTTGGTGAAGAGTCTTTATGTTTATTTTTTATTGTTTTTTTTATTGGTTAAATGGTCTTGAGTTATTATGAAGTGCATTTACTTTAATAAGTTATTTGGTTTGTAATAGTTAATGATTAGGATTGAGTTCTTGTTCATCATTGATTCTTTTATCCTTGACCATTGATTTTGATCGTGTTCTAAAAACTCGAAACCGATAACTAATTAGGTTCATATTCAGTCGTGTCAATCATTCGGTTTCGCTGGTTAACTGAATCATTTTTAATTCCTTTACAATGCTGACGAGAAGAAAGGAATATAAGTATGAGAATCTCAATGATTCATAAAAACAAGTTTGAATGGATTTAATTATTTATGTGATTAAGTTCAGAAATGTTACAAAGCCCGTCTAGCTCAGTTGGTAGAGCGCAAGGCTCTTAACCTTGTGGTCGTGGGTTCGGGCCCCCCGGTGGGCGTTTTGTTTTTGACAGGAGTACTCTTAAATCAAAACATAACTACCATATAAGAGTTAAACTGTATAACTAGTTAAGCAAGTTAACTGGACTATATATAATGGGTTAAACTGTATTGGACCTTTGTAATGACAACTTAATTAGTTTGATAGCAATAGGAATTCATGACATTGGTTTTCTAACTAGCTGCAATGTGTGACATCAGTAAGAACCCCACGATCACCTTAGAGTAGCAACTACGCTTGTCATTGGTAACTCGAAAATGTGTTAATCGGATCGATAACTGATTATTCTATTTGGATTGTTCGGATTTGAAATTTTTACGACCCTATCTGAAATCCGATCTAATCCGAATTAGGGGTGTTCCTATCCGATCCGAATTGACTCTAGATAGATTCAGATCCAAACAAATCCGAAATAAACCGTATAACAAACATTTACACAAACGTCTAATTAAATAAAAATATAAAACCGGAAAATTAAAATAAAGCGTACACAAAAAAAGTCAAACTTCAAACTAAAGTCTAATTAAATCCTTGATCCATCTTAATTTTAAAAATTAAAACAATTCACCAATAAAACCAAATTTCAATAATTAAAACTCATTTTATTTATTCGGATTATTCAAATATCCGAATAATCCGAACTATCCGATTTTTTTGAAATATCCGAATCCTATTCTAATCCGATTTAGATATTCGGATATTCAGATCGATCCGATCCGAAATTCTTAAACACCCCTAGTAATTCGTGTTCGCTATCAATACCAACTTAAAAAAACATGTAAACAAACATAATGCCACTTACATCCATAATCATAAAGTGCACACACATACACGGAAGCGGTTCTCTGACAACAATGCATGATAGGGTTTGCATGTGCCACGAGCGCAATCATTGTGAATAATGGGCTACCAAATGCATATAAGAATTATGGAAAAGGCGGATCAAGTGTTCACATAGCTTCTCCAATACAAAACATAACACAAAGACAACACGTTTAATCGCTGTCATATCATACTTCATACATTTATATAAACACCAAGGATCGTCACTAACAAGCCCTAAAACTCGAGGGGCCCGGGCAAAGAATGGAACTCTAAACTATAAACTCACTAACTCCTATCTAAAAAGTCAATAGTATGATGATAATGGTGATAACAATAAATAAAACAAAAGTATAGTAGAAAAATGATTTGATTTAAGTACTTAGATGAATCATAATTCATGAAGCTATGCTATCATTTTTGGTATTAAATCTAAAGGGGTTTTTGTTCTTTAAATATTAAAAAGAACATACTATATCTGTTAAATGGGGTCATAAAGAATTATGCTCATGAGGTTGGCCAAGTAACGGGCCTTATATCAACTTTAGTTAAGATATAAGACGTAAATTTTAGCGGGTGACTGCACTTGATGGTGAAACGTTCTACGAATTGAGCTAGCTTCATATTTTTTTTACTATAAGCGTTTGTATATTATCTGTATAAATGCACAAACTTATAATGGCCTCCGAAAAAGGTTGGTCCGTCGGCCACTCTGCCCACCCCTATGGGACGGAACTGGAAACATTCTTTTTCTCTTAATCAATCCTATATTCTTCAAAAAACATCTTTACATTTCTGCATGATCAACATATTTTTACATTTATTCCAAAACGAAACTATTTACTTTTTTTTTCTTGTTATGTATGATCTAAAATACTTAAAAATATTAAAAATACATGTGTTATCATGTTATAAAATTATAATTTAACACATTAAATATAGCATACATAAAAATATGCTTCGAGTTTAGGAATAATATAATGCCAAGGAGAAAAAATCACATCCGTGGACTGTGGACTTGAGACATCTGAAATAAGGTGCGGCTGGAATCAAGTATACGTGAGCCGTGAAGGTGGGTCACGATTTAGGGTCCAATAATGGAGCTAGCTGGCTTCATGGGTCAATGAATGTACGAATGACATTAACCGGAATCAATAATTTGGAAGGGTTGGTCCATCGTGTCATCGACTTAGTTTGGTTGCAACAATCCAGTAGGGCCGACCAAAATTAACATGGGCCGGATGTTGATTGTGGGCTCATCTTGGAATAATTTCTTAGTCGCAAATAGAGCCCACCAAAAGTGAAGAACTTTTTGGCTACTAGCCTACTACTAATTATTCTAGTTGTTACTATGTCATCAACTCAATAAAAGTAAAGTTCTATAGAAATTTACTTTTAAAAAAAAAAAAAAAAAATCAAGTGGCATGATATTCCACGTCTCCATCTTAAGTGGGAAAAGCCGAAGGTGGATAATGAGCAAATATGGCAGTGGGGAGAAAACGTGGTTATTTGACAAACTTATTTTTTTTTTGATAAACTTTAGTGACTTCATAGAAACATTCAAACGATTTACAATGAAGTGGCAGGTAAGCGGGCAACAAGCTGCGCCGTAACCCCTTTCAGATAGCAAACCCAATCTTACTAAAAACAAAGTTTTGATTCTTATGGGCTGATACGTTACTATACACAACTTTCTGAACCCTATTCAAAAGGTCCACGGCATCCGGAGCTAAGAAACCAAAAGTGTTAAAGGCGAAGGGGATAAACACGTGTTAATTCTCCAAACAAGCTCTCTCGTGTTTAGCAACCTTGCCCGATGCCGCCTTCAATGCTGTCTAGCCTGCTACAAATACAGTGTCCCTAATCCCAACAGGAGGGGATACTCCTGTGAGGTCGACACAAGCGTGTTTTCCCCCTACCCACCCAAAAACAAGAATATCGGCCGGTCGTAATGTAGATCTTCCTTCTTGAGGATCCATAAGAAAGTTTACGAGGGCTTCCTTTTTAGCCGAAATTCGGCTCGTTTAAGAACATCGCATAGAACATCCCTCACCAAATCATGCCTGTACTTAACCCAGGCAACTCTTTGCAGTGAACCGCATGCTCGCCAAAAGAATCCAAACAAACCTTACGGCAAACTGGGCACGGCTCATCTACCGGAAACAAAGGGATCATTAACCGATACTTCAGGATAGCCCGGTACTCCAAACCCGACATATGTTGGCCCAATCCTTCAATAGGGAGAACACTTAAAAAATCTTGAGCCCGAGGAGCCCGAAGACACTCAAACACCGCTTTCTGACGAGGGGATAAATCAAACTTCATTTCCAAACTCTTGATGATTCCACTATAAAGGGCACTCGCCAAAGCATGTTGGGCTTTAGGGGGGCGGTGTCTTTATTAGAGAAACCGCTAATGTCAAAATCGGGAAGTGAAATGTGCAACCGATCTATCGCACTCCCATAATCGGAGTCAAACCCATCAATACTGCAACCTCGAAGAATGTGGTCTTGCAATTCCCAAGATTGCGCCCTCGAGGCCACAAACGCATAAGTAGAAACGTTTGAAGCAGAACATAAACCCAAACCTCCAAAACGAGTCGGAAGTTATGCCAACCTCCCTTGAAAATCTCCAAAGAAGGGACCACCACAAACCACGATGTCCTCAATCGCCCCCCGAAGGCCATTGTCAAACACAGAAATTGCTTCCCCTACATACACAGGTTGGCATGTTCTGAGACCAAACAACAACTTTCCAACTCCCATACATGAGCGGAGCAAAAGGAGGTCGCATTGAGGGTCTCGCAAATGCGGGAGATAGCTCATCAACTTCACAGCTCGCGAAGCCCTTTTCATAGCAAGTTCACTGATGAACCCGGCATCCCGGCTAACGATTCCCACGAGGAGTTTCACACCTAGCATCGGTCTTCCAATCTCACAGGGAAACACCCCCTCCTGCACCTTAACCCCATTGCACGACGGCCAAAATACTTCGGTTTTCTTAATATTAAGTTCAAGGCCCAGGCGGGGACCCTCCGACCAATATCTAAAGCTTTAGCAACCTCTTTAGAGTCTCCAATAATTGTACCATCATCTAGGTACCAAGCATGAAAGAGAAGCTTACAGGAACTCTGGACTAGATGAATAAGTGGGTGCAGAACTAAGCCGAAAAGAAGAGGTCCCAAAGGGTCCCCCTGCTGAACCCCAGTGGTGGACCAAATGTGGCCATCCCCCACATATAGCCTGGCCGGTTGCCCATATAAAAAGTTCACCCATAAGGAAATAGATGGGCATCGGGCTCGAACCTCATTCAGAAGGGCAGTCCTGTCCACCAAGTTGAAGGCATTACAAAAATCAATAGTAAGCATAGCAAATGACCCATCAGAATGGAACTTACTTAAAAACCTGTTCGCGCTATGAAGAACGGCCTCTGCACCACTAGGGACTCCCACCCCAAACTGAAAGTCGCACAGGTATTTAGTAATGTCTTTCCCAACACCCCTCATAGCCACCTTAGATATCAATCTTCTCCAAATGGTACTACGACAATGGGTCTAATCCCATTGTCCGGTTTGAGCAACGGTGTGAGAGGAGCCGACGCAATGAACTCTGCCAAAACCCTTGGGCATCTCCCTCCCAAACATAAATTAACCATCGTAGTAGTAGCCTTTAGTAACCCAACAGCAATCGGCGACCCCTCTCCACAAAATGCATCCAAAATATGTTGTGCCTTCAATCCATCTCGTCCGCATGACGTCCCTTTAGGGAAGGATTTAATGCATCCAAGCACACAATCCTCATCAACAACAAGAGGAGGCTCAGAAAGCAATGAAGCAGGCATAACCGGCGGGGGCAAATTGGGATGCTTAGCCACTAACGCTTTTAAAGTGTCATTGCCGAAAGGTGCAACCCCTGAAGAGCATAATACTTTAATGGCGGCAGTGAAATGCCCGTCCGCCACTTTTCGTAAACATTGTTTCACATTGGCGCATACCGCAACATCATCGTGCTTAGCGAGAGGCTTCTCATGACTCGAGTTCACCCCTATAGGTGTGGCAAAAAGGGATAAAATAAGCGCATCAAAACCATCCTTAACACTCCAACTTGCTAGTGCTTGTTGAATACTATGACATTGCAAAGACTTTCTATTATCGTACATGCGCTCCTGACGTTTAGAAGGTCTGAAAACACGCAACGTGCACCGCGGTAACAAGAAAAGTTTCACCCACACCTCAACAGAGTCTGGCATAGCAACTACCTTACCCAGAGCCGCAGTTAACAGCTTGAGCAAATGCCATACAACAACTATGAGGGATGCTCTTAACAGTTGTGATAGGAAGAGAGAAGACGCGGTCAAGGAGAACCTCATCCACCACTATCCCTCCCAAGGGAGCAACATCCTCCCCACAATAAACTCCTCCACATCTCCCACACCCTCATTGTACTTGGTGACTCCATCAGCATGATGACACGTCCGTTTAAGAGCATTTGGACGCATACGCACCCCACATAGCCACTGGTCCGAGGCCTTAAAAGCCTCCCCAACCGAAATAAATAAATCACAATCCGTGGAAATGGCGTCCCGTAGGGTCACTTTCCGCTCATCCGACGACAAATGAAGCCGTTTGATATGCGCAATTAACCGAGAGATCCCCCTTGACCCCGTCCGTCCATCCGGGCAACAATGGAACCCCCTAAAAGGACATGGCCAAACACCCACCGAACCCACACTATTGTCTAGGGTCTTAGACATAGCACCCTCATCAACCACACAACCATGTCCACTTCCCGTGCCCACCTCCCCTGATGGGGCTCCTTTGACAATCCGAGCCCTTGTCATAACCCCTCACAACAAAAAGGCCAACAAACAAACCCGAGCTGAGTTTTGGGAGTAAAAACCCGAAATAAGAGGAGAAAGGAGAGCAATCGCCAGTTGCTCTCCCCTCCGTAAACCCAAAAAAAACCGATTAACTCATTGAGACATTTTATCGAACACCTGGCGGGCAGACCCAAAACCGAGGATTAAAGGCAAAATTGAAATAGCAGTAGGGGTGGTGGTGAGGAGAGGACGAGGATATGACGAGGAGATGATGCTGGTTACTGATGTGTGACGGCGGGTTGTTCTTTAGGGGAAGGTGTAGCAACGGTGGTGGTGCAAATCTGTTTGGGGGTCGGCTCAAAACAAATGACGAAAACCCGTAATTAGTAGTCACAGTAAACCGTATTCTCCGTAATTACGCCCAAACAAACCCTTTTTTAAGCGTGAAATGTGACGTAATCCATGGCTTAATTCACCTGAAAGTGACGGAGATTTAGCTTAATAATTACTGCTCGTACGGAGAGAGTGAGGGCCGGATGAAGGTTTGTACAGGGGTTAGTTTGATGGCATTGTTTTCTACAAAGCGCGAACTACAAAGCGCGAAGAAATGACCGATATATACTACAAAGCGCGAAATAGCCGAGAAATGCCATCATTATTTTCTTCTCATGCAAACTCCCCCAATTTCATTAATTTTCAACGTTAATTCAGGATATAAATGTCTTTATGCATTTGCTATTTTCTTTATTTTTTTCACTTCTCAATAATTCACCCAACCATTTAATCCTCTTTCTAACCCTAACCTAAGGTTTCTTCATTCAACATGTCAAGCACTCTGACAACCATCACTATTATCACTCCGACAACACTGCCACCAATGTTGCCCCACCACCTCTACCTAAAACCCGGCATTAACTCTTGATAAATCACAACTCTTTATATTTCAAATCAACCAACACTCGTAATTGGGAGCTGTGATAACGCCACTACCGATCACGTATTCCCCTAAATCAATTAACATCCGTCGACCACTGATTTTTTCTTCCCTACACTAGATTAGCTGCAAATCGGGTTTTTTGGTGACCAAAGTCCTAAGATCTATGGGATTGGTGTGGTTCGTATGATCGTATCCATGGTTCTGTTGGAACCAACCCAAAATATATCACTTTGAAACAAAACCAAACCAACCAACTTCCTTCTGTCGACATTTGTTTTAACAACATTTGAAATTACATCATATACCCGACTAAATCTTCATGAAACGAAACGTCAAGTGTCCATATTGATTTTAACGCTCCAGACCTGACTCACTCAACAACACCATCAAGAAGTAAACCGCCACTATAAATCATGTTTCGAATCTGAGACCTCAAAAATCCCAAATCATCACACCATACTCTTAAACCAGAATACCGAATACGAAAAACACCTCTGTTCTACAATTATGTACCATTATTAAATAAAAATCCAATATATTCTAGTCAACAACATTAAATACCTATATTGCATACTTTACCTAATAAATACAACAGTTTTGATAACTTTAAAAAATTCATTCTTTTACGTTAATAATATCTAAACAGCTAATTTAGTCAAGTTGGCATTTAATGGCAGAGAAATCCATCCGAAAATGAAAAAAGAATTAACAGCAGAGATGTATTTACATTACAAGGGACAAGAAAGACATTAAGGGGTGATCAAGAAAGAAACAACCCATCCATCTTCAACAGTTGATCGCTTCGGCATGCATTGGGACCAACAATAACAAACACCATTTCTTTCTCTCTCTTTTTACACCCACAATTTCTTCTTTGATTCTCACCCTCAAAACCCCCACCTTTTCTTTTCAAAAGGGGTATCAGTTTGCTTCAAGAATCAGAAACCCAATTCATTCATTCGTTTGCTTCAACAATAAAGATAAGGGTTTTCTTCCTTTCATTCCGATTATTATTATCATCTTCGTCTGATTTTGGATCTATCGCCTTCTATTTCATCTGGGTATGTTCTTATTTATCCCTTGCTTTATTGGTATATATGTAAATTAGGCTTAACTAATCCGTTGAAATTGACTATTGGGTTAGTTAAAGATTTGTTTTTTTTATGTGGGTTTCATTTTGATTTAAAATTGGGGCAAAGTTTTTGGGGTTTATCGATAAGAGGTTGAATGTTTAGATGTAGATGCAAACTGTGTTCATGGGTTGATATAAAGCTTTGAAATTTATGTTTATATTTTGATGATTTTGAATATTGAAGCAAGACAATGTGCTGACTGCTGACTGTTGAATGAATTTTGTTAACAAGAGGTTAATTGTTTTCATGTGGATGCAAGTTGTGTTCATGGGTTGATTTAAAGTTTCAAACTTTATGTTAATTTTTGATGTTTTTTGGCTAATGAATGTTGAAGAAAGACTATGTATTGACTGTTTAATGAGTTTTGTTTAAGTTTGAAAATTTGAAGGTTTCAAATGCAAGAACAGAGGGGTGCAATGGGTTCGTTTCAAGAAACATTAGGGTTTGAACACGGGTCAACATCCAGTGACGTGGTCAGCTCACCGCCACACCGGTTACCGGATTATATATTATTAAACCCGACAACTCAAGCAAATGAACCCGGTTCAAGTTCTGGCCCGACCCAACCGAACTCGGGTCATATTGAACCATCATGGTCTGTGAAATCTTGTCCCGAACCGCCATCGAGTGTGCTTTCGTTGGGTGATCATGGTTCGTCCAGCTCATCATTTCCCAACCCGTTTGGGCCGTCTTCTGACCCGTTTGAGTTAGAGGCCCGCCACATGTCACGTAAACGAAAAGCGGTTGAATTAAGCATTGGGCAATCTTCTTCTGGGGTTGGAAGTTCGAGTTCGGACCCGACTATTCCGAGACTTGGATTGAGTATCGGTGACCCGGTTATGGAAGCCGCTCACCGAGATGTTAATTTGAGGATTGGTTCTTCGGTTCAACAAGTTGACCCGTTGGTGGGCGATAATAATAATAATAATAATAATAATAATAATAATAATAATAATAATAATAATAATAATCTTCCTGTTGAGAATTCATCAACCCATACAGGCCAGCCTGTTTTGCGGGTCCCGGGTTTGAGACGAAATTTTCAATCGACATCGAGATGGAGTCGGGGTACTAGCTCGAGAGTAACAAGATCACCGAATCCTTTTATGCCGGGTGATCGAAATGAACCTGATTCGATTTCCAATCATTGGTTATTCACGCCACCAAGCGATTGGAATTCAAACGGCGACGTTGGTGGAAACGTAAATAATAATGGAAATGGTGTTGCTACGAGTTCTCGACCCGCGCCGAGTTCTGGGTCAACCCCAAGTCAACATCCTCGAAGGCTATCGGCGTTTCTTAGGCGGTCACTGTTGTCGACTGCTGATCTGGATGGTGGTGGAGGGCAGAATGGTATTTTTCCAAGAATTCCGCCGGGTTTAAGTGGTCTGTCTTCGTCATCTTCTTCTTCCCAAGATGTTGGAGGTCTGCCAGGTCAACAGCAATCGCTATCGAGATCTTCTTTGTTGCTTGGTAGACAGCTCGAGGGTGCTTTTGCTTTCCCGTTTCATTCACGGACCATGACACCTGGCAGTGAAGGAAGAGGCCGACTCGTTTCAGAGGTTTGATCTTTAATCATATAAATAATGATTATAGAAAATGTATTTATTTAATATATTGAATTAAAGTCAAACAAGCTTGAGTTTAGATATAAAGCTCTAAATGAGCTGAGCTCGAGCTCGAGCTCTTAAGTTAAACGAGCAAGACTTAAGCTCTTAAGTTAAATGAGCCGAGCCTGAGCTTTTAACATAAATGAGCTGAGCTCAAGCTTTAGATATAAAGCCCTGAAGGAGCCGAGCTTGAGCTTTTAACATAAACGAGCTGAGCACGAGCTCTTGTAAGTTAAAAGAGGCAATCCGAGCTCGTAGCCGAGCTGAGCTCGATACTGGCTTGTTTAAGCTTTATATTTAAAGCTCGGGCTCGGCTCGTTTAATATTTAACATTTATTTTTGACATTTATAATTCGAGTTATATAACTTTTGTATATAACATAACATTTATTGTGATTTTTATCATAGTTTTATATATAACAAAAATCATTATGAAAGTATATATTTAAGATATCAAATAATAATATATGTAAACTACATATAATAGGCTAGGGTATTTTTAAGATCATGCTTTTGTTTTTAATACTTTTGTTTGGTGCAGATTCGTAATGTATTGGATCTCATGCGCAGGGGTGAACCATTGAGATTCGAGGTTAGCTTTTAATAAAAGTAATTTCATTTTAAAATTTTGAGAATAAAGATGATTAAAAGACTTTTGTGTTGTTGCAGGATCTTATGGTCTTAGATCAATCGGTGTTCTTTGGTGTTGCAGATATACATGACAGGCATAGAGATATGAGGCTTGATATAGATAATATGTCATATGAGGTAAAATATTATTTTTTTATATGTTCATAAAAATAAATTATGCATCTTTTAATTTAATCATAATTTGAACTTGGGGTTCACAGGAGCTATTGGCATTGGAAGAACGCATAGGAAATGTGAATACGGGTTTGACCGAAGAAACAATATTAAAGCATATCATGCAGAAAAAGTATGTGGTTGAAACGGGCCAGCCTGCTGCAGAACCTTGCTGCATATGCCAGGTAAATAATTAAAGTCAGGGTGTGAATTTCATGATACGGCAATGACATGTATACAATATTCACGGGTTTGGGTTAAGTCTATACGGTGTTGGTTAGTTTTGGGTCAAATCTGTGGATACTTTAGCTAACAGGCCGTGCTCGGGTTGACCAATGCGGGTTCACAGGTCAAATCATTTAACCTTTTATTGTTTATAAGTTCTTCTGAAAACAAAGTTAGTTACACAGATAGTATATACTCCCAGGTAACACACATGACCCTTGACGTTTACAAATGTTAAAAAAAGCATGAAGTTTTTTATGAAATGACTAAAATACTTTTATTAATAAAAACAAATAATAATTAGTAACTTTTATTTCTTTTGTTTTTCTTAAGTTAATTATTTTATTTTATTTATTAAAGGTAGAACCGTGGTTTTCGTCCTTGTGAGTTGTGGTTTGATCAAATATGCGGTTTTAGTTCAATAGTATCAAATTTGCGGGTTTCATCCAATAGCTTTGTTTTCACTTGCAATTAAACTCGACCCCACTGACCTCGTTATCTCTGGCCGTTAAACCCATCAACGTAACCCTAACGTGGGGCAATTTTGTCCTCTTTCTCTCCAAATAAACCCCAACCCTAATTCCCAAATCCCATTTTCATCTTAGTCGTGGAAGAAAAAGTACAAAATGTCACCTAACGTGAGGGGCACGCTGATGGATTTAACAACCAAAGTTAACAGGGTTAGTGGAGTCGGGTTTAATTGCAAGTGAAAACAAAACTATTAGATGAAAACCATGAATTTGAAACTATTGGACTAAAACTGCAGATTTGGTCAGACCGCAAGGACGAAACCCACAGTTCTCTCTTTATTAAATTTCGTTTTGTGTTAAAGATATGTGCCTTGTAGTTGGAATTTTTATTTTTTCATACTAAAAGGTGTATAATAGTCTTTTCATGAAAAATTAATGGTCATTCACTATAAGGAGCATGTTTGAAAATTTTTCATAAAAAGTTACCCACCCTCCAATGCATCACAATTCACATAAGTACAGAACCTTGCAATCTTAACACAAATAGGATGATTGCAAAACAGTTTGGCGAACACTTAGGCCCCGTACCTGTGTTGTACTATTAATCCTAAATGTTAGTATTAGGTTATGCTACTCGCCAAAGCATTTGACGGTAACTTTGTTTTTTGTGCCGACTCACCCATTGTCACGTACTTGGTGAAGAATTTTTAAAAAGATTAAAGTGGCCGTAGGAATCGGTTGTGGACCTATCATTAAAATGGCACATCAATTAAGAAAAGCTTGCATGGGAGTCATAAACAGTTGATGTGACAAGTCAATGACTAGTCCTCAATTGGTTTGGCGAACACTTTATTTATTTAATAGTCCTCACCAAGCATGTGACAATGAGTGAGTTGGCTAAAAGTTCAAAGTGATCGTGAAGTACTCTAGCGACTGATACAAGCTCATATTGACATTTTGCAATCACCCCATTTGTGTTACGATGAAAAGGTTTTTCTCCTTAGTGAGTCAAGGCATCCCTTTATGAAAAAAAGTTATCATATGTGTTACTCGCAAGCGAACAATTGGGCCCATCCATGTAATTCTTGATACATGCAGGTCAAACTTGCAATATTATAAACCACAAAGACCATCCGTGTAATTTAGTCTGGAAAATACTATTACGTCAACAATTAAAGTGTTTGGGTATATTTTGCTAAAACTAAAATAGAAACGAGGATAATGTTTCATGGTTTAAACGCTACTTAACTATTTTTAGGAGGAATACAAGGATGGAGATGATTTGGGAACACTAGATTGTGGGCATGTCTTCCATCATGGTTGCATCAAACAATGGTTGCAACAAAAGAACTTGTGCCCGATTTGTAAGTCAACGGGGTTTGCTACCACAAAAGACGAAACAAGCCTGCTTTAAGATTTTAAGGTTTCTCGGATCGCAAGTAAGGTGTTGTATTTGGGGAAACTATTTGCAAATGATATTCTTTGCCTGTTATATTGCTAGAAATTTATTTAAGTTTTTATATATTGGATTCTTTTTCATGATGAACCGAAGCCAAAGGCACAACTTATGTCAAATTTTCATTTATTCATAGGTTTTAAGGTTTTGTAGCCATTTCATATGATCATATTGTAGTTGGCATGTGAGCCTTTTATAATTTAATATAAATATAATGAATATGAAAAATGAATCAAGTTATGATGGAATTCAAGGAAATGACTACAATGTAAAATAAGAATGCATTCAGTGTCAAATAGTATTTATGTGCGAATTAAAACCGAAAAATGTTATATGCATAGCTTAGGTTTCATGCATAGCTTAGTGTGAGTGGGTTGTTTATTTCGTTTCTTCAAGAAACAAATCATCTGTTGGATAATTTGTTAAACGATGTAAGTACATTTTTCATGTTTAGGTTGTTCCAGTGCCATGTTTTGTTTTTACCATTCTTAGAGTATCCATATCGTTGGACTTTTATAAACTTTTACATCAGATTTCAAACTTTTGCAAAAAAATACTTTCTTTAACACCGAACGCATTAACAAATTACGAAAATTATATTATATAATATATGCGTGTTGCAAAAAACCTCACTTTCTTTAACACCGAACCCATTAAAAAATATTAAAATTATATTATACAATGTGTGTATGTGCCTGAGAGCTTGATGCTTTATGATGAAGCAAAGTCTATGTTGAGCCTGAAGGCTTGATGCTATAACACTTGTATCAAAATGAAACATAAAAGAATGTTTCATAAGAAAACATTAAAAGAATGTTTGTCCAGCTTGTTTTAAACAAATGGATAGTATGAGTACTAAAGATTGTGATTTTTATAAATCTTATATATTAAATACGATTTTATAAATAAGATTTAATCTATAAAAAAAATAAATGAACGAATCATATATATATCTAAAAGTTAGAGTTTATATATCTGCAAAAGTTATGACAAACACGTGAAGTAATAACTAGTAAAGATCAAGTTCCAAGGAATGGACTTTAGCATACTGTTTTAACAATATAACAAGATAAAGTTTAAAAGACAACCATATTACTATGTTCACTTGGGGGGGGGGGGGGGGGTGAATAAAGGAGGACAAGACTTAAAAGTCTATCCAAAATATGAAAGGAGGCTATTTAAACAAAAAAAAGAAGGCATAAAAGAAAAGCATCGGTCTTTCAACTAAGTCCTAAAACGAGTGTTACTAAATTCTGTAGGTCTTTCAGCTAAGTCTTAAAACGAGTGTTACTAAGTTCATGTATTAACAATAAGAATGTTGTATTTTTATTTCCCTTGTATCTCCGTTGTAATATTTCCATCATGAAATAAAACTTTCTATTTTCCTTATAATACCTTTGAATGTTTTTTTTTTTAATTTAGAAGTATTTTTCCTTTAAAAAGAATAATTATCCAACTACAAACTATTTCTTTTTACCATACACCGGAAGTAGGAAACGAAACTTGGTCGTGCTGAATATTGCTGAAGGAGCCAGAAAAGGATAAGTCTACTTAGGTTTGGTTTGAAACAACCTAGTAAAAAGACTCATGGTGTAACCTAACAGTATCTTGGTCAAAACGACAAATTATTATTGAAGCATGTTAGACCCTTTTTCTTTCTAATTTTGAATTATTTTTAAATATTTGAAACTCTTAGGTTTTATTAGGATATTTCTCATAATTAATTTTAATCAAAGATATAATATATGCTTGTTATTTTATAATTTGAATTATACTTAATGTTATATAATAATAATAATAATAATAATAATAATAATAATAATAATCTCTGTGTTTAAATTTGTATGATGTATGTTTAAATAAATTTGTTATAATATAAGGTTTATAAAATTAATAAGTTTATTAAGCGTAGATATAATCTTAAATTTTATGGATAATTACTTACTTGAGTTAATAGTCTTAAATCGTTTAAGAGCCACACAAATTTTCTTCACGGGGCTCTTGTAGATGATTTGATATACATGAATTTGATTTTAACGATTTAATATACTTAAACTTAAATTTTATTAATAATACTTTTACGATTCAGAAAAACCACACAAAGTAAAACCAAAATGTATGTATGTACGTACGTACCAATTTAAGAGGTACCATTGAAGGAGGACAAGACTTAAAAGTCTATCCAAAATATGAAAGGAGGCTATTTAAACAAAAAAAAAAAAGAAGGCACAAAAGAAAAGCATCGGTCTTTCAACTAAGTCTTAAAACGAGTGTTACTAAATTCTGTAGGTCTTTCAGCTAAGACTTAAAACGAGTGTTACTAAGTTCATGTATTAACAATAAGAATGTTGTATTTTTATTTCCCTTGTATCTCCGTTGTAATATTTCCATCATGAAATAAAACTTTCTATTTTCCTTATAATACCTTTGAATGGTTTTTTTTTTTCTATTTAGAAGTATTTTTCCTTTAAAAAGAATAATTATCCAACTACAAACTATTTCTTTTTACCATACACCGGAAATAGGAAACGAAACTTGGTCGTGCTGAATATTGCTGAAGGAGCCAGAAAAGGATAAGTCTACTTAGGTTTGGTCTGAAACAACCTAGTAAAAAGACTCATGGTGTAACCTCAGTATCTTGGTCAAAACGACAAAATATTATTGAAGCATGTTAGACCCTTTTTCTTTCTAATTTTGAATTATTTTTAAATATTTGAAACTCTTAGGTTTTATTAGGATATTTCTCATAATTAATTTTAATCAAAGATATAATACATGCTTGTTATTTTATAATTTGAATTATACTTAATGTTATATAATAATAATAATAATAATAATAATAATAATAATCTCTGTGTTTAAATTTGTATGATGTATGTTTAAATAAATTTGTTATAGTATAAGGTTTATAAGATTAATAAGTTTCTTAAGCGTAGATATAATCTTAAATTTTATGGATAATTACTTACTTGAGTTAATAGTCTTAAATCGTTTATATTTTTCCTCTTAAGAGCCACACAAATTTTCTTCATGGGGGCTCTTGTAGATGATTTGATATACATGAATTTGATTTTAACGATTTAATATAAATTTTATTAATAATACTTTTACGATTCAGAAAAACCACACAAAGTAAAACCAAAATGTATGTATGTACGTACGTACGTACGTACGTACATACCAATTTAAGAGGTACCATTGAAAAAAAAATGAGCAATTTAAAATTATCAGTTCAAGTAAGTAATTATCCACAAAATTTAAGATTATATATAAGTTTAAGAAACTTATTAATTTTGTAAATCACATATTATAACAAATTTATTTAAACAAGCGTCATACAAAATTTAAACACATAGAGATTATTATTATTATATAACATTAAGTATGATTCAAAATGATAAAAACAAGTTTATATTATGTCTTTGGTTAAAATTGATTATGAGAAATATCATTTTAAAACCTAAGAGTTTCAAATATTTCAAAATTAAAAGGAGAAGGGGTCCAACATGTTTCCATACCTTTTTGTTGTTTTAACCAAGATACTTTTGGGTTACACCAACCAGTAGTCTTTTTACTATGTTGTTTAGACCAAACCTAAGTAGCCTTAGGTAACTTCTCTTTGGCTTCTTCAACAATATTGAGTACAACCAGATTTTGTTTCCTACTTCCGCTGTATGGTAAAAAAGAAACAATTTGTAGTTGGGGAATTCTTCATTTTAAAGGAAAAATACATCTAAATAGAAATAACACTAAAATGTATTACAAGGAAAAGCAAAAGTTTTATTTCATGATGGAAATATGACAGTAAGATGTAAGAAAAAGTACATAAAAAAATACAACATACTCTTATTTTTAATATATGAACCTAGAAACATCCTTAAATATATTGTTGAAAGATTGATGCATTTACTCTTTCCTCCTACCTTTTATAGACTCCTCCATCTTTTAGATAGATTTCACTTCTTTGTCTTTTCTATCTTGTTTACATGTGCAACCATTTTCTTTGAAATTTGCAATTCTCATAACGTTAAAATTTGGTGTTAAAACTTCTCACAGAAACTAGAACATTTCTTGGCTTTTACCCCATTTTGCTTCACATTCACATTTATATTTTGCAAATATGGGGACTTTAACATTTGGATTTATATGATCCATGCGCTCCAACTTTTGGATATACATGTCCCATGTAAGTTCATCTATGTTGATTAAATCGTATAATTATAAAATCATATTATATATAAGATTTATAATAATCTTAACTTTCAGATGTTGTTTTGACTCTATTTTGAAGAATTAATAATCATATTATCCTTTTGCTTAGAGCATATAGACAAACATTCATTCATTTGATGCATTTGATGCTTTCTGATGAAGCAAAGTCTTTGTAGTTATTCCAATCTAGTATTGAGATAATCATATTACAAAATTATTAAAATTACATAATAATATTATATCTGTGTTGTTTTACAAAATAGTCTTTACTATTATTGAGATTTTCTGGATATATATATATATAATTTTTAATGTAATCTGGATAAATAATCGTATACGAGAAAAATTGACTTGTGGATACTCTAAATAAAGTGTTTCTGACTAATTGTCAACAAAGTTTTATGCATGAATCTACATAAGTGCATTACCTTTTCTAAAGCCTTTTCAAATGTTAATTCCATCTCAATAACAGATGTTCTTTTACCTGTACCCAAGTAATAAAAAAGTTCAAGGATTGCAGTAATCACCACCTTATACACACTAAGAGCCGGAAGTACAAATCATTAATTTTCACAAAATGTGTCTGATATCTTTTTGCTCACTCAACTATTAGTATTAAAACATAAAAAAGACAATGTTAATGTTTTTCAACACCAAGAGCCCGAATAAAAGCAGATCATTAGTTTTCACAAATTGTATTTTGATATCTTGTTGGTCACACAACTATCAGAATTAGAACATAAAACGTTTTTCAACATCATGAGCCTGAATAAAAAGAAGTACGGATCATTAGTTTTAACAATATGTATTTGATATCTTGTTGCTCACTTTACTATTAGTATTAGAACATATAGAAAAGGGTAACTATTACTTCAAATTGATCATATAAATATAACATAACCTCCTTGAGCAAAAAAAAAAAAAAAATAAATAAATAACAAAAACGCGTAAACGTGTGTCAGGTTCTCATCATCTCATGAAACGAAAACAGAATACGTGCAGGAGACTGAACCAAATTAGGGATATAGTTAAACTTATCCGAAAATTTCAGACTTGTAGTCACTGCCAGTGAGCCATTAGCATACTTACCCTTTCTCCATATTCCGTCGAGTACCTCAGTATCCTTATGTGTGCCCGTTGATAAATGTGTTGTAACCTGCAGCAACAATAATATAAATTTAAAATGAAATCTTAATCTTAATGTTGGTGTCCCTTTCATGAATTTACGTATTAATCTTGATAAAACAGAATCCAAACTGACCCGTTTGAGACGATCAGACGAAATACAATCTGAACTGATCTATTTGGAATAAAACACAATGTGAACTGACCCGTTTGAGATAAAAACGCAATACTAACTGGCCTGTTTGAGATAAAACACAATGTGAACTGACCCGTTTGAGATAAACACAAAACAAATAGACTTGTTTGAGATAAAACACAATGCAAACTAAACCGTTAGATAAACCCAATATAAACCGACTTGTTTGAGATAAAACACAATGCAAACTAAACCATTTGAGATAAATACCAGTACAAGTTAAAATATTATAAAACAATTGAATTTAGAAAACATAGGTTGTTTCAACTTTCAAGCATACCTAGAAACCTTTTCGAGCAAACTTGTTGTGCCACTTTTATGAGAATCATCAAGCGCTAGATAGGGTTTGCGTGTCTTTCATTGTGGTAGATTCTTTTGGTGAGCATGTGTTTTACTGCATAGAGCTACCCACATTTAAGTACATGCACGATTTGATGAGGGATGTTCTATATGATGTTCTTATACGAGCAAGAATTTCTGCTAAAACGGTTATGCTAAAACGGAGGCCCTTGTTAACTTTCTGACATATCTACTTGAAGAAATGTCTACTTTACGACCGACCAATATACTTGTTTTTGGATGGATTAGAGGAAACACGCATGTGTGGACCTCACATGAGTGTCTCCTCTTGTTGGGCTAAAGGACAATGAGTTTGTAGCAGGTCGGGCTGAGTTGAAGGCGACATATGACAAGGTTCACGAGAAAACTTGGTTAGAAAATCAACACATGTTTATCATTTTTCTTTTGACACATTTGGTTTCTTAGCCTCGGAGGCCGTTGATATTTTGAACCGCATTCAATGGGTCTTGCATAGTAATTTATTGGTCCCTAAAGAACAAAACTTTGTTTTTAGTATGATTAGGTTTACTATCCGAAAGAGGGTTGCGACGCTGCTTGTTGCCTTTTTACTTGCCACCTCATTATAGTGGTTTTAATGTTTTTATTTATGTGAATTAAAACAATTATGGTAGATTGAATCAGTTCGATTTACCAATTTCATTCCATTTCTTTGAAAAATATTTTTTAAACAATTTTGTAATAATTTTATTAAAATAAGTTTGTAAACTTTTTCTGAGTTTATAAAACTAGTTTTCTTCATTTTATAAAATTATCATTGATGGGTTGGACTTGCAACTACATCATCTTCATTATTTGATGTAGACTCCTCAATTAACACTTTGTTGATTTAATCATACTTGTTTGGTGACTAATGATGATTAATCAAGTGTTTAGGGACATTTACGTGACAAATAGCACCATTCATGAACTAGTAACTTTCAAGTCACATTAAGTTAATTATTCATTATTAAAACCATTAAAGTTTATTAAAGTTTAAACCATTATTTTTTTTCCAACAGTTTACATATACATATAAAATCCGCTACATAATTTTAATAAAGTTTATTATATAAAGTAGAGATATAAAAGTTACATTTAATCCTTTATTTCTTCATTAACAACATTGATAAATTCTTTATCAGATTCAAAAGCCGCCATGTTTTCCGGAATTAGGCATATTGCAAGAACCATGCTTCCTCTGCCCTCTCGTCCGGCATAAAACGTCACCTTCCCATCAAACCTATTAGAATAACCGTTCAAAACCGCCAATGCTTTCCCCAATCCAAATTCACACCCATACATGTCAAATCTCCGTGAGCTCGATGCAAGTACAGTATTTCTGTCAAAATGCACAGACATGTTTGCCACAAATGGACTTTTTACCCACGAGTCAACAAATTGCTTAACTTCTTTATCACCATGGCTCACCACCGCTTCATGCAACCGCAATGCCGCCCACCCAACACTGTGATCAAGCAACTCCCCGACACTTGTTTTGGCGCTCACCGTCTGAACCATATTACCTGAAAATTTGTGGATCCCCGGTCACGCTAAAGTTAAATCATCTCATGCATATATTAATACAATATGTTAAAATTGTTTTACATATATGGTCTCGTAGTGCTATACATAATACTAGTTGTTAGAGCATCTCCAGTGCTCCTGTCCATGGCCAACGTGGAGCTAGGCGGACAAGTGCTAAATGGACATCCCGCTTTGTGGAGCTCAGGTCTGGCTTGGAAGTTTTGGGTTGCAGATGGACGGCAATGGTGGGGGTTGGCCACCACTCTCTGAGCGCTCACTTCATATATTTATATATAATATAAACTATTTTCAGGGCCGTCTTCAAGAATTTATGTCTCGCTCGAGTCGAAATAAAATACCCGCAGATCCTAACGAGTAACGAAATAATATAGGAAAATTTTTCTTAGGCCTTATGTAAATGGTTTTTTGTTTGGTTTAAACAATTAAATTTTTAAATGAGCTAACTTGGTTATGATTAAGCTTGTGGAAAAACCTTTTTGTATAAAAATAAGTTTAAAAATGTCTCAACTGAGAGTAAAACCTACAACCTTTTGGTTGAGAGTCATACCCTTTTACAATTAGACCAAACTAGTTCTGTATATATAATTAGGGTAAAACATTATATATATATATATATATATATATATATATATATATATATAGGAGATAGTTCAAGAGAGAAATGATATTATTGCAAGAAATGTAAGAAATAAATATAGACCACTAATTTTATTTTAAGTTTTAAATGCTTAAAGCTAAATAAAGAAAATATTAATTATTCTCTTTCTTCAATTAATATAACTAATAAACCATAATATTTATCTATTTAATTAATATAACTAATTAAATTATTATAATTAGAAAATATTAAGAACTCATTTTTATAACTTACTTTTTGTTTCTCGAATTTTTATCCTACACGAGTATAACTTATTCATACATTAAAATTTGTTTCTATCAAAAACTAATTTCATCAACTCAATATATTAATATCCATCAATACATATTTACATTATGATGAATAATACCAAAAAACTATTTTACATGTGTTTGCATTAGATATCAACAAAAAACATACAACCTACACAAAAACGTACAATCTACACTTGTTCTAAAAATAAGACAGCATATAACCAACATATGAAAAAACATTTAACCCACACACAAAATTCATCATTAATAAAATACACATGCACACGAAAACATATAACATACACACAAAAAACATATAACCTACACACTAAAATTTTATCTTACACAAACACAATTTATTCATACATTAATTTCTGTTCAAAACCAATTTCTTCAAACTCAACATATCAATATCCATCAACACGTAGTTACATTGTGATGAATAATACACAAAACTATCTTACACATGTTTGCATTAAATATCAATAACAAATATACAACCTACACAAAAACATATAACCTACACTTGTTCTAAGAATAAGAAAACATATAGCTTACATACGAAAAACATATGACCTATGCATATGTAGGGTATGTGTATCTTTGTGTAGTTTATATAATTGTTGATGTCGAATTACATAAGCAAGTTATATGTTTTTTGTATGTTGTACGTTTTTATTGCTCAAAACAAGTGTAGTATATAACTTTGTGTAGGTTGTATATTTATTGCTTACATTTAATGGACACATTTGTATGATATTTTTTTATTGTTATTTATGATAATAATTTTTATATGCATACCAATTGAAAAAAAATATGTATTATGTTTTGATATTTAGTGTTAAAAAATACGTTGATATATGCTAATAAATTGAGTGGAAATTATTTTTTTAATATAAATAAAAGTATTATATGAACAAATTGTATTTATGTTGAATAAAATGAAGAATGTGTAAACAAAAAATAAAACTAAAGTAGTGTTTTTATCTTTTTAATTATTATAGTTAAATTAGTTAGATATATTAATTAGAGAGATATTTATTATGGTTATATTATTTGTATTAATTGGAGAGAGAGAGAACGCATTTATTGTTGCATTTACATCTTTTTTATTTATTTTTAAATATTTAAAACTTAAAATAAAACTAGTGGCTTATATTCATTTCTCTCATTTCTTGCAATAATTTGATTTTTTTTCTTGAACTTAAACCTATATATATATATACATATATATATATATTCATAAAAACATATATAAAAAAATTTCCCCAAAAATTAAATTCCCTAGCCGGTCACCCCACGTCGTCCTTTATAATTAATGAGTGTTTTAGGAAAAAAAAAGTTTTTTTTAAAGATGTTTGTTAAAAACATGAGTTTTTTCCCAAACTAGTGTTGGTGGAAAAAATATTTACCAAAATAATGTTGGTTTAAATATATTTACCAAACTAGTGTTTTAATCACATGCTAGTTTCTCTCTCCTAATGTTATTGAATTACATTAATTAAATGATTATTGTCTTAATTATTATATTAACTATACTATATTTATAATTTTCAAACCACTCTATTTATTTAAATAAAAGGTAAAATGAAAATTATTATTTATAACACGATTATCATATCTTAACACTAATATTTTTTTACATGAACATGGATCAAAGAATATAAAGTATTTAATCAGTATTTTTTATTCCACATTGTTCTTTTTGTGAATACGTAATACAAAATAACTAAAATTCTTAAATGTGCCATAAATTACTAAATAATTTAAAGATATTAGACCATGTGTAGTGGTCGCGTTGTGGCCTGCGTTATGGGTGAAAACGCAGGGGGTACACCCCCCCCCCCCCCCCGCGTTATGTGTGTTTTTTTAAGCGTTGTATGTAAAACGCGTGAAAAGGGCACGGAAATAAAAAAATGGTCGTTGCATGTCACTAGTTAGAGAATTAAAAAAAATTATTTCTTTATATATTAAACCAACTAAATCCCAATCAAAACTCATCAAATTTATAAAAATTCTCTTTCAACTCTACAACTCTCTAAAAATTCTCTTTCAACTCTACAACTCTATAATTCCTTACACAAAAATCACTATATATGGATCCTCCATCTATATATAAACAGTTTTTCGGGCCCGACCAACAAGCCGAGGACGTGGAGGAGGAACAAGCGGTTACGAGTGCGATTATGCTCGCGACAAAGTATATGACTTCCGTTACGAGTGCGATTAGCTCGCCACCCCCCGTTTCAAAAAGAGCATATATCGAACGAGATCGTGCCGAAGCCTACAATCGGTTGATGGAATATATCCAGAGTTCGCGATAATCATTAAAACATTCAGAGACCCGATGGATGAAAAAAGGCAGTATTTTAAGAAAGTGCAAGAGTCTGCGAGAAAGGATATCGAGAGGTGTTTTGGTGTTCTTCAACAACGATGGCATTATGTTAAAAATCCTTGTCGTCTGTGGTCTTTAGAAAGAATGAGATGTGCTATGTATGCGTGTATCATAATGCATAACATGATCATCGAGGACGAGGGAAGAGCAATATGTCAAACTTTCATACCGGACCCGGATCCACCACGGACTCCGGCAAGTATGGAGCAACGACTGGAAAACTCGGATTCCGTGCGGTCAAGAGAGATACATAACGAACTAAAGGAGGATTTTGTCCAACATCTTTGGATGTATCGACCTCTGCCTGGTGAGAACGATGATCAAAACGAGGGCAACAATGTAGACGATGATGAAGACGATGAAGACGAGGACGAGGACGGGGACGACGACGACGAAGAGGGCGAAGACGACGACGACAACAACGACGAATAGTTTTTTTTTTATTTTCATGTAATATTTATTTAATAAAATATTATTGTTATTTGATTATTGTTATTAAAAATTAAAAAAAAAACAAAAAGTGTAAAGGTGACTGGGCGCCACGTGACGCATAATGCCTGGGGGTGGAGAGTTATGACTACAGCCTGTTTTTGTAAAAAACCATAACTCTGACTGGGCGCCACGTGGCGCATAATGTCTGGATGTGGAGAGTTATGACTACACATGGTCTTAGTTACTTGTTGTAAAATTTATAGTTTCTAGATGTGACAAGGTTCATAACATTTTTTATTAAAATATGAATTTTATACTAATGTGTATAAATGACTATTTTTGTATTTGTAAAACATGATTATAATTTCTATTTTAAGGTATATTATAGCACCGTAGGTTTAACTAGGGCAAAAAACATATTTTTTAAAAACTTTTTATCAAAGTAAACTTGTACATTCAAGTTATATTTATATCATGTCAAGAAAATAAGCTCCTAGTTAGGTTTATCAAATTTGATGCTTGCATGTTAGAATTACTGGCTTCTAGTTTGGTTTTTTGTTGAATATTAATCAAGAGATATTGTAACATACATATTGTTTAAAATATAACAAATCTTTATCTAAATTTTTGTTGTGCACAACGAATTTATAAAGATTTTTCTAATAAGTTGCCATACAATTACAAATTAAGAGATTAAAAATACTAAAAGAACATTCATATATATCTTAAATCTAAGAGATTTATAATGATTCATTTTTATTTTTACGTATATAATAATGGTAATATTTATGAACTTAAATGTAATTTTATGGAACCAGTGAAATGAATCGTACGAATAAATAATATTCATTAAGGAAAATAGTGTTGCTTTGTTCCAGGTACACTTTAAGCATTAGAAGTTTAGAATACCATGGCACAAACAATAATCTAATTAGTTTATAATTAATTAACTCAGTAGTTAATAAATAGTTGAAGTTATCTAATAATATGAGGAGAGAGAAATAAACATGTGATTAAAACACTAGTTTGGTAAATATTTTTTAATTAGCATTATTTTGGTAAATATTTTTTCCACCAACACTAGTTTGAGAAAAAACTCGCAACTAATGTAACGTTTGGTGAACGTCCAGTGTTAAAAATGTTGTTAAAAACACTGAAAATAAATTTAAAATACTTTAGCGACATTAAATTGTAGTTATAAGTTACCTAAGTAATTTTCAGGTACAGGTGGGGATATCCTGCTTCTGTTGTTCACGGCCATTTTGAAAGTGGTTGCTTCATCTGCCGGAATCTGTCTGGCGCGTGTCACACACCTCCACAAAATTGCGCACAACGATTGTAAAGTGGAAATCTTTGTTGTATCACACTCGGAGTTCACTTTTGCTTTGAGTTTAGAGAGTGTATCCGAAGAGAAGTGGAAGAATCGTTCTCTTAACAATGGGTACTCTGATCTGTGGATGAATTCGTCTTCATGCGAAAACGGGAGTTCGAAGATCGAGCTGGATCCTTCAGGATACCATCTGTCAAGAATCGGTGGACGTGAGATTTGAGTTAACTGATCACTTTTGGATTTAAACATTTCTGACCAGGAGTTGAAGAAATGCCAGAAGGAGGTTCCATCAGCTAACATATGGTTAATCGAGCAACCGATAAAGATACCATCGATTAGTTTGGTCACTTTTACGGACAGCAATGGCAGCTCGTGACCGTCATAATTGACAGCCTTGTTAAGATCAAAGAACGATTCATGAACAACCGACGCACGTCAGTGGGTGTAAGGATATCAGCGACCGTCAGATTAACAGCCGAATGGATGAATCTAGCTCCTTGGCTATTCTCGTGGTTTAAAAAGATGGTTAAAGAAGGCGGGTTTTGGTGTTTGAGGGTGGATAAACGGGCTGCGAGTGGGTGGAAGTGAGTAAGTGTGGCGGAAAGCGAGTCTTTGAGGTCGTCCAAGAAAGTGGTTATGAGAAATCTTGATTATTTCCGGGTAACCCGAAAAGGAGACCCTTTTGAATGTAATTTGTAGAAACTAAGAAGAGATCCCAAGGGGGCGACAAGTAAATGGGTTTCTTTGCTTCTTCCGAAAGGAATTTTGGGTTGACAAAGCAATCTGAGATTATTTCAACATTTGGAAAATCCATTGAAGTAGAATTTAATTGTGTTGAGTAATGGCTCGATATGCAATCTGTCATATATGATTCACTCTTTCGTGGTCTTATATATAAGAGAAAATCATCTATCTGCATTTTGGTTGCCATACAATTTTTCATTTTATAGCTAACACGTGCCGTAATACACACCGGAAGTAAATATTGGAGTATTATTTTTCTTGAATGGAGAGAGAGAATTTGTGTGGATCAAATAAAGGATAATTAAGGCTTGATATGCAACCTGTCATATATGTTGCTATCAGGAGTTTAAAATGAAATTAAAGACAATATGTGGAAGCAAATAAATGATAACTCGAATCAATATTTGTATTGATTGAGATACAAAATTCGACTCCCTACCCTCCTTCAGAGCCGGCCCTATGAGTAAGTTTGTACTTGAAGAGTTTACATCCCCAGTCAGCCGATGGGCTATGGCTTGGTAAGTTAATTGGCTCCTGTATTTAAAAAAAATATATTAAAACCAGATTCAACATTTCGAAAGAACACAAAAGGTGACTAATTGTTCCCGATTTTTTGGTGGAAACAATAAATTAAGAGTCGTGGCTTGTTAAACATAAACAAGTGAATCACAAACCAAGAACACAATCACTTATATAAAACGTTTATACGACTCATTCTTGATTAACTTAAACAGTTTGACACCAAATGAAACAAATACCTATATAATTGGTAAACCAAAACTTAAATAAATGGACAATGATAAAACAATGGATTTACTATTATCTTGATCTCCTCCAAGCCACCCCACATGATCTAAACCGAACCGCCCTAACGTTTTTGAGTGTTGATTACGTTTCACATGGCTCACAAGCGATACTGTTGCTTTAGCGTCGCTGCCTTTTGATAGCATGGCTAGTGGCATATGGCCATATATATATTTGTAACTTGCAATAGACAATAAAAGGAGTATTTCCAACTCAAGAGATTTCTAAAGGGATATATTTCCTACAAGAGGCTGAATCGTTGTAGTTAATATTGTATGTTTGGTAGTGAGTAGTCTAGCGGCTTAATTTATGGTAAAAATCAAAGGAAAAGTTGGTGGTGAGTAGTCATAACTCATAAGAACATATATAGAATACCATAATGCTTGATAAATCATGATCAATTCAAAGATTGATAAAGTTCATTCAATAAAGTACAGGAATTTAAAGACATAAGTTTTGTTTATGAACTATTCATTAGCAACACTCAAGAATTCTTCATCAGATTCAAGAACTACCATGTTTTCTGGCAACAAACATACCTCCAAATCTATGCTTCCCCTGCCCTCCCGTCCAAGATACGATGTCACCTTTCCGTCAAACTTAACCACTCAAAACCGCCAACGCTTTATAGATGACAGATAACTAATCATAGATGAAGAACAAAGTAGAATTTTTCTGTTGATCAGTTCTTCATGTATGTAATAGAAAACATAGATGTTATGATAAACCTACAACTAAAACATACCTGTCACAGCAGAGAGAGAGGCCACAACTGATGAGAGCGATCCAGACGACATGACAGTCAGCTTGGTCGGGTTCCCCTTTAGGATGTATATTAGTGATGGGGATTAGGGTTCTTGAGAAACCGAATAATATAGAGGGAGAGAGGCTCACGAAATATGATGTGAGGGTTTAGGGTTAAGTTCTTTGATGTTAATTAGTCTCTCCATATTTATACATCCAAGGGGAAATCCTTGGTTAGCAAGAAAGGGTAATTTGGTCCATCAACAATTACCTAGCTAACATAATAATAAGGTATAATTTAATTAACTTTGATCTATTATAATATAAATGATCATGTAGGCCATACATAAATATACATATCCATATATTTATTCTTACATTCTCCCACTTGGCCAAATAATCATTTATTAGAAAACATGTTGATCAGTTCTTCATGTATGTAATAGAAAACATGGATGTTATGATAAATATCAAGGAGTAATTTTGTTTTTCTTTTGTATTTTTTTCTTATTTATATCGGATCTTTAGTGTTGGGAGACTATTGATTTGTAAAATATGAAGTGATATTTGTTTTTGCTCTTTTTTTTTGTTTTATTTTAGTTTTATAGCATAATGAACATAACAAAAACTGACGGAATTTGTGTAGACTCATCGTGTTTTATATTAGGTGCGGTACCGTAACGAACATAACGAAAACCGACCGAATGTCCGTTTTGTTTTTTGTTTTATTTCCTGTACCGTAAAGAACGTGATGGAAACTTATCGAAATTGTGTAGACTCGTCGCCTCAATGCCCGAGATCGAAAATAGTCAGGTTTTACCAATGCTTGAGTTTCACCTACCGACGTCACCCCATTGGTCCACCTTAATTTATATATATATATATTTGGTTTTAGTTACGATACACTATCGCACATAACCGAAACTGATCGAAATCGCGTCGACTTACCACCTCAACTCTTGTGACCGACAACACTTTTGTTTTACCACCGCCTAGGTTTTACCGACTTGCTCCGCCGAGTAAATCAGTAGTTGTTTCTAAAAAGCATGGTATCATTACATATGTTCTTTGATAGTTTATAATTTTTCATTGTGATCGCATTCAATGAAATCATGAATCCAATCAATTGATTAACTATCTGATGTAAGGATATTCCATAATTTGAATTAGATTCACATGGTATGCATCCAAAATTCAATGCCTATCATGTTTAATCATATATCCCGTAACTTTTCTAATTCATTTGCGGTCAATTATTTGATGAATTTGTGTTTTGAAAACAGGGTTCACTTTAGTGAAATTGCCCAAAGGGTTGGACTTGCAACTACATCATCTTCATTATTTGATGTAGATTCTTCAATTAACAATTGGTTGATTTAATCGTACTTGTTTGGATTAATCAAGTGTTTAGGCCTAGGGACATGTATGTGACATATATATAGAACCATTGATGAACTAGTAACATTTCAAGTAACATTAAGTTAATTGGTCATTATTAAAACCATTAAGGTTAACATTAAGTTTAAACTATTATTTTCCAACACTTTACATATACATATAAATCTGCTGCATGATTAATTTTTATAAAGTTCATTATATAAAGTAGAGATATAAAAGTTACACTGAATCCTTATTCATTAACTGATTAACAACACTGATAAATTCTTTATCAGATTCAAAAGCCGCCATGTTTTCCGGATTTAGGCAGATTGCAAGATCCATACTTCCCCTGCCCTCTTGTCTGGCATAAAACGTCACCTTCCCATCAAACCTATTAGAATAACCGTTCAAAACTGCCAATGCTTTCCCCAATCCAAATTCGCACCCATACATGTCAAATCTCGGAGAACTCGCTGCAAGTACATTATTTTTGTCAAAATGCACACCCAATTTTGCCAAATGTGGACTCTTTACCCATGAAGCCACAAATTGCTTAATTTCCTTATCACCATGGCTCACCACCGCTTCGTGCAACCTCAATGCCGCCCAACCTACCCCATGATCAAGCAACTCCTTGACAGTTGTTACCGCCCTCACCGACTGAACCATATTACCTGAAATTTTGTGGATACCGGTCAGGCAAAGGTTTATTCTTCTCAAGTATATATTAATTCACTATGTTATAACTGTTTTGTATGATTCTTGTAGTTCTAGAAATAAATACTAGTTGTTAGGCTATGTGTAATTCATAGGCTACAAAATGGGGCGTTTTGTGCCATGTACCGTCCAATCAGCAAAATATGAGTTTTTGTTTTAGGGGTGTAGTGGTGTTGTAGCCCCTATATATATGTGTGTGTGTATATATATATCACACACATTTGAATATAATAATAAAAGTGGGCAAGTAAAACTCATCCCCCTATTGCCCTATTTGTCACCAGGGGGCGGTGTTCCATATCAAAATCGCCCCCATGTTCCTACATTTCCCGCCCACTACAGACGGCCTTAAAAAACATGTCCTATATATCCACGATAAAAGAAAATAATACTAATAAAAAAAACCCTTTAAGTTAACCAAAACAATTGCATTGTTTTAACATTACCAAAGTAACTTTGAGGTACAGGTGGGGATAGTCTGCCTCTGTTGTTGATGGCCATTTTGAAACTGGTTTCTTGATCTGCGGAAAGCTTCCGGGCGCGCGTCACGCACCTCCACAAAATTGCGCACAACGACTGTAAAGTGGAAATCTTTGTTGTATTACACTCGGAGTTCACTTTTGCTTTGAGTTTAGAGAGTGTATCCGAGGAGAAGTGAAATAATCGTTCTCTTAACAAAGGGTATTCTGATCTACTGATGAATTCATCTTCATGCGAAAACGGGAGTGTGAAGATCGGGCCGGTTCCTTCCGGATACCATCTGTCAAGAATCGATGGACGTGAGATTTGAGTTAACTGATCACTTTTAGATTTGAACATTTCTGACCAGGAGTTGAAGAAATGCCAGAAGGAGGTTCCATCAGCTAACATATGGTTAATCGAGCAACGATGAAGATACCATCGATTAGTTTGGTCACTTTTACGGACAGCAATGGCAGCTCATGACCGTCATAATTGACAGCCTTGTTAAGATCAAAGAACGATTCATGAACAACCGACGGCACGTCAGTGGGTGTAAGAATATCAGCCACAGTCAGGTTTACAGCTGAATGGATGAATCTAGCTCCTGGGCTATTCTCGGGGTTTAGGAATAAGGTTAAAGAAGGCGGGTTTTGTTGTTTAAGGGTGGCTAGACGGGCTGCGAGTGGGTGGAAGTGAGTAAGTGTGGCGGAAAGCGAGTCTTTGAGGTCGTCTAGGAAAGTGGTTATGGAGAAATCTTTATTTTCAGGCAAGCGGAAAAGGAGACCCTTTTGAATGTAATTTATAGCAATCAAGAAGAGATCCCATGGTGACAAGTATGTAGGTTTCTTTGATTCTTCTGATTGGAATTTGGGATTGATGAAGCAATCTGAAATGATTTCATCATTTGGGGAATCCATTGAAAAGTATGGTGTGGAAATTCATATTTTGTTCATGAAGTAGAATCGGGGGGAGATCAAATAAAGGATAAGACTCCAAATGCAATCTGCCAATATTTTTTACTTAATCCTTTGTATTATCTATATGCAATATATATGCATGTTGGTTGCCACGCAATTTTCCACTTTCTAAATGAAAGTAAATGAGAAGAGAAATATTATAGCCATAGAGGGATGAAGTTTCACTAAGTTTGTGTTTTGGCACGTTGTCAAGGATAAGGCAAAATGGCATGCCTAGCTAGCCCGAGGTAGGGCTGACAATTAGTGTTTTAATAGGTTTAACAGGTAAGAGGCGACGCGCGTAACACAAATATCAAACTTGAATACGACTCGTTTAACTACTTTATAAGTCATGACTATAAGACAGTTTTAAGTTTTGTGTACCAATATGGGATAACGAGGGAGTCTAGCCTGCTAATTTCAATTATTTAAGAAAATAAAAAAATCACATACCACACTTTTTTTATTAAGAAGTTTTATCGTGTCTTTAACAGGTTATCAATTGCCAGCCCTAGCCCGAGGTGTTTAAATTTCCAGTTCTTCAATGATTCCAATGTAGATTATCAACATGATCTCAACATGGAGGATTTAGGGTGTGCTTGGAATTTCTTATATTACCTCCTTATAACTTTTAATTAATTAATAAATTACAACATTGTAACTATGAAATTTTTCCTCTTACAATATAAGCAATCATAAACACCTTATTACGTTTTTAAAAAAGTTAATAAGTTATAAGTTGGTGAAAATAAACAATCCCAAACACTCCCTTAGACATCCCCGAGTCACCCGAATCGACACGCCCGCTCAGGAGGCACTATCGAGGCTTTCAACGCCAAGTATACGAAATATAAAGAACAGAAAATTCAGATGAGAGAAAAAATAATGGAAGATATGAAATAGACGGAATGAGGATGTGGGGAAGGAGGAGGAATAAGAATCATAATGAAGAATATCGTTGCCACGAATGAGTGGCGTACACCAGCATTGAAGAAGTTGCAAGATCAAATCGTCAAAAAACATCTTTGACTAGTTTAAAATTACTAAAATATCTTTCAGTTAAGTAATTTTATATTCAGTTGTTTTAAATTTTAGCTTATGTACTTTTATCATTAGTTATTTTAAATTTTAAATTTCAATTTAATTAGTTTTTTATTTTTATACTTTAAACACTAATTTACATTTTATTTTTTTTAAAAGAGAAGGGGAGTAGAGTATTTACCTGACGGTGACACAAGGCTGGATGAACGCGACGAGGAAAATACACCCGATAGCTTAAATACACTACCATCGTTATTATTGATGTGATACAAGTTTCGAAATTTTATGCCATAAATGGAACATATTTCTACCCCACCCCTGGTCCCCTATAGTTATTTGGCCACACAATTTTATAAATAAATGACAAAACTAGAATTAACTTTATAAAAATACTAACGAATTTGTTCATTGACAACATAGTATGTGTACACAAAAAATCCACTGATAGTTATACTGAGTTTATTTTGAGCTGATCACTGAGTTTGAACCTATACGAGTAAGTTTGTACTCGACTAGTTTACATCTCCGGTCAGCCTATGGCTTGGTAAGTTAATTGGCTCCTGTATTTGAACAAATCAAAAAAAAGATTCAAGAGAAGAACAAAAGGTAACTGCATAAAACATTTATGCGACTCTTTCTTGATTAACTTAAGAAAAGCGAATACAATTAAAAAAGAAATCCTACGGGTTAGGCCAGCACATGTCAGCAGTGGAGTACCGAGCCATTCTTAAGTATCGTTTAATGATCCCATGTTCCCAGTTGCTGAGCCATGCCCGGTCTGCCGTAAAGTTTGTTTAGATAATTTTGGTGAACACGCGGTTCACTGCAAAGAACTCCCGGGGTTTAAATTTAGACATGATTTGGTCAGGGATGTCCTTTGTGATGTGTTAAAACGGGCGGGAATCTCGGCAAAAAAAGAGGCTCTGTGAATTTCTTGTCGGATCCGCGTGAAGGAAGGTCCACTCTCCGACCAGCGGACATTATTGTGTTTGGATGGGTGGGGGGGAAGCATGCTTGTGTGGACCTTACTGGAGTGTCCCCTCTCGACGGGCTTAGGGACACCGGGTTTGTTGCTTAGCAAGCGGTGCTAAAGGCTGAAGCATGAAAAATTACTAATCACGATAAGGCGTGTGTTGAGAATCAACATGCCTTCATCGCTTTTGCTTTTGATACATTTGGGTCTCTCGCCCCCGATGCTGCTTCGTTTTTATTTAAAGTTTAGCGGGTCGTGCACAGTAACTCAGCGATGCCGAAGAACGATAACCATGTTTTCAGTAGGATCGGGTTGCCATTCAAAAGGGGGTGGCGGCGCAGCTTGTTGCCCGCTTACCTGCCTCTCTGTTGTAACCGGATCCTTTTTCTTATTATTAAATATTAAACTTAAAAAAAATTAATAACACTTGCAATTCGAATCATACTCTAGTTCAACTTAAACAGTTCGACACCAAAACAAACTTTGTTTATGAATTATTCATTAGCATCACTCATGAATTCTTCATCATATTCAAGACTTGCCATGTATTCTGGCAGCAAACATACCTCCAAATCTATGCTTCCTCCGCCTTCCCGTCAAACTTATTCGCATACCCACTCAAAACCGCCAACGCTTTCCCCAATCCAAATTCGTTTCCATACATGTCGAATCTGGGCGAACTCCCACGTATACACTATTTTCGTCAAAATGCACACTCATGTTATACACAAAGGGGCTCTTCACCCATGCATCCATCCCTTGCTTGATTTCTTTATCACCGTGACTCACCACCGCCTCATGCAACCGCAATGCAGCCCACCCGACACCATGATCAAGCAACTCCCCAGCAGTCGCTATTCGCCTCACTGTCTGAGCCATATTACCAAAGTAGTATTCAGGCATAGGTGGGGATAGCCTGCTTCTGTTGTTCACTGCCATTGAGCAACTGGTTTCTTTATCGGCCCGAATCCTCCTGGCACGCATCACACACCTCCAGATAAGGGCGGAAAGCGATTGTAAAGTGGAAATCTTTGTTGTATTACCCTCGGAGTTTGCTTTCGTTTTGAGTTTAGCGAGTGATTCGGACAAGAAGTGGAAGATTCGTTCTCTTAACATTGGGTGGTCTGGTCTGTTGATGAATTGGTCTTCATTGGTAAATGGAAGGGTGAAGATCGGGTCGGATCCTCCAGGAATCCATCTGTCCAGAATCGGAGGACGAGTTAAACGAGTGTTTTGCCTTTTGGATTGAAACATTTCTGACATGGAGTTGAAGAAATGCCGGTAGGTAGTTCCATCGACTACAACGTGGTTCATCGAGCAACCGATAAAGATACCATCCATGAGTTCGGTTACTTTTATCGACACCAACGAAAGCTCGTGGCCTTCGTGGTTGATAGCATGGTGATGATCGAAAAAGGACTGAACTGCCAATGGCACGTCAGTGGGTGTAAGTATATCAGCAACTGTCAAATTAACAGCTGAATGGATAAATCTAGCTCCTAGGCTATTCTCGGGGTTCAAAAGGATGGTTAAAGAAGGCGGGTTTTGGTGTTTGAGGGTGGCTAAACGTGCGGCGAGTGGGTGGAAATGAGTAAGTGTGGCAGAAAGAGTCTTTAAAGGAAAGTGGCTATGGAGAAATCTTTATTTTCGGGCAAGTGGAAAAGGAGTGTTGGATTAATTTCTATTCCTGGTCACAAGTCGGTGAACCGGGCCTAAGAGGTTTTAACAAGTCGGTTAAAGTCTAAGGGGTATTATGAAACATTCTTTCATTTGCTTGGTGGCCAAGTTCACCTTGTTGGCCAAGTTGAGTGGTGGACACATCTTATGCTTGGTGACCAAGTTGGATTACTAGTATATATACATGTACAAAGTTAGTGTCAGATACAACAACAATCACAACCATCACTATCAAAGATGTTGTAATCAGTTTTTTGAGTTATATTTTCTGGTTATAATATAAGTCGGTTATTTCTAAGTTGTGCGTTAATTATCGTTTAACATTCTTGAAGGAGACCCTTTTGAATGTAATTCAAAGAAATCATGATGAGACCCCAAGGCGAGAAGTAGATCGGTTTCTTTGCTTCTTCTGATTTGAATTTGGGCTTGACAAAGCAAGCTGAGATAGTTTCAACATTTGGAGAATCCATCAAATAAAGGGGAAAATAATAAATTGTTCATGAAAACTTTGAATTAGAATTTGCCATATATTATAACCTTGGCCTAGAATCTTTAATAGCAATCCAATTTTGGCCCACAAGAAGCAAAATTTGACCTTTTTCTTCATTAAAAATGGGGACCAGAAGTGGCCAGAAAGCACATGTTCACATTTATTGGAACTAATAATCATCATACTGATCATGTCCCTACTACAAGCGTAGATATGCTGATCGTACGTGGATAAGTGAGTTTCAGATGTTCACTTGGTAGCTTGTGATGATTACTTACCACTGATGAAAACTTGGTCTAGAAAGATCGACCAACTTGGTATTATGTTGATATTAATTAGCAGTTGAAGGTACAACGATCATCAAAGATCTTAAAACAACTTGCTAGTGATAACAACTTACTATTAATCGTTTAGGTTATAGATGATGGATAGCTAAACATAGATGAAGTACAAAGTAGAATTTTTCGCTAATGGCAAGTAACCATTGTCAAAGGGTTTCCGCTAATGAAGATAAGTTGCAACCTGCGACATCTCAATGGTGATATCCTTTGCCGAGGAGAAGTTATGTTTCACTCTCGAAGGGCATGTCCTACTTGAGCTATAAACAACTTGCTTCTAGTCATTGTTTTATCATCAATTGTGAATATTGTGTGAACTTGTTTGTGTGAGCTTTGATAGGTAGAGTGTTACCTTTGATAGAATCAATTGTTTTCACTTATTATTTATGAAATTGACCAAAGGGTTCTAACACTTCAGCCAAAACGTTTGATTAATTCATTTATGCCCAAATTCAAATGGGATTGATTACAAAATTATAAAATTGGCCTGGGTTTTGATGCGGCTTGGTTCGGTTCAGTATGGTTAGGTTTTGGAACGAGGTATATATATTGAATCCGAAATGCATTTTTGGTTTTAATAAAACACCGTCAATATTATCAGTTTATTAGTTTGGATCATTTATTTAAGTGCAGTTTCGTTGATTAATACAGTTCGTTAATAGGATTGATAATTGCTATAAACCAACAAAACTGCACCTATAAAAATGATCCAAACTAATAAACTGATATTGACACTAACTGTGAAGAACATTTATTAACGAACTGTATTAATAAAAGAACTGTGAATGTCTCAACTACTCTCTGCGCTAACCGTGAAGAACACCCATAACCGTGGACCGCTTGCAGAGTTGCAGGCAAACTATAAACTCACAAAAGTTGTTTGGTATGAATTTAAAATCAATAAAAATCGTAAATGCCTATTGTAATACAAAAATATTTGTAAAGTTCATTAAGGAAAATAGAACAGAGTTAAAAAAAGGAAAGCATACAATTTATGAATTATACATTAACAATACTCATGAATTCTTCATCAGCTTCAAAAGCCGCCATGTTCTCGGGCAACAAGCAGACTTCCAGATCGATGCTTCCTCCACCCTCCCGTCCAGGATACGACGTCACCTTCCCGTCAAACTTATTCGCATACCCACTCAAAACCGCCAACGCTTTCCCCAATCCAAATTCGTTTCCATACATATCAAATCTCGGCGAGCTTCCAATATGCACACCATTTCTATCAAAATGCACACCCGGGTTAACCACAAACGGACTCTTTACCCACGCATCCATCAATTGCTCAATTGCCTTGTCATTGTGGCTCACCACCACTTCATGCAACCGTAATGCGGCCCACCCGAGACCATGATCAAGCAACTCCCCAGCCGTTGCTATTCCCTTCAATGTCTGAACCATATTACCCAAGTAGTTTTCAAATATAGGTGGGGATATCCTGCTTCTATTGCTCACAGCTAGTGAGCAACTTGTGTTTCCATCAGCCGTTATCCGCCTGGCACGTGTGACACACCTCCACACGAGGGCGGATAACGACTGTAAAGTGGAAATCTTTGCTGTATTACACTTGGAGTTTGCTTTTGTTTTGAGTTTAGCGAGTGATTCTGAAGAGAAGTGGAAGATCCTTTCTCTTAACATTGGGCAGTCTGGTCTGTTGATGAATTGATCTTCATGCGTAAACGGGAGTTTGACGATCGGGTCGGAACCTGCTAGAATCCATCTGTCCAGAATCGGAGGACGTGAGATGTTAAAGCTTCTTGATTTAAACATTTCTGACCAGGAGTTGAAGAAATGCCAATACGAGGTTCCATCGACTAGCATATGATTAATCGAGCAACCGATGAAGATACCATCGATTAGTTCGGTCACTTTTATGGACAACAACGACTGCTCATGACCATCATGATTGACAGCCTTGTGATGATCGAAAAATGACTGAACAATAAGCGGGACGTCAGTGGGTGTAAGGATATCAGCCACTGTTACATTAACAGCCGAATGGATAAATCTAGCTCCTGGGCTATTCTCGGGGTTTAGAAAGATGGTTAAAGAAGGCGGGTTTTGGTGTTTGCGGGTGGATAAACGGGTTGCGAGTGGGTGGAAGTGAGTAAGCGTGGCGGAAAGAGAGTCTTTGAGGTCGTCCACGAAAGTGGTTATTGAGAACTCTTTATTTTCGGGTAACCCGAAAAGGAGACCCTTTTGAATGTAATTTATAGACACCAGGACGAGATCCCATGATGACAAGTATATAGGTTTCTTTGATTCTTCTGATTGGTATTTGGGTTTGACAAAGCAATCAGAGATGATCTCAACATTTGTAGAATTCATTGGATTAAAATGGATAGGTGTTTGTTACAATAATTGATGTATTTAGGGGATATGTTTAATTATTTATAGTGGGTGTACGCGTCATAGTACGTTGAATATAGGAAATATTCTAGAAACTTAAATATTTTGCTACTTTAGCTATTCAAATTAAATTTTGCTTTGTATTTTTCTACGTAAGACTATTCACAAGGTCTTCTTATTGGAAAAGCCCATGAAGAACGGTCATGGTGACTTAGAAAAGAGACGCTTACGATTTACAAAGATCAAAGATAGAGAGAGAGAGAGAGAGAGAAGAATAAGATGTGAAAGGTTTTAAAACATGAAAGAAGTTTAAAGTAAAATATTTTTTTAATTATTTACACAAAAGAAAAATGAGATGTGAATGTTGTTACGAATAAGTTTATAAAAGACTTATAAATATCAAGGATACAAGTATACAACAAATATAAAACTAATGATAATAATCATTTATCAAGTGGTGTGCATGACCAAACAATTTTTTGTTTTATTAACTTCTTCGACGAACCTACCATACCTTGAAGGCACTTTCTCAATAGTCAATAGTCAATACAAGAGTTTTTTTTAGCAAAAGTCCTTGGCTACGATTTATTTAACAAAATGATATTTAAAAAAAAAACCTAGCTGGTGTTCTATATTTTTTCTCTTTTCTTCGATCAAACCATTATTTATTTTATTAATTAACCTGCTCATTATAATGTTTTTTCAATCAACCTATTAAAATTATTAACTTTTATTATAATTATTTCCAAAATATATTTACAATAAATTGATTATTACTCTACATGTCTAGCTCATAACTCGGTCCTCGAAATAAGACTAATTTGATATTGAGTTCACATTTGATGAAAATTTATGTTACAATTTAACAATAATAATTACAAATATTCTTGGAGAATATGAAAAGAAGATATCTGTAATGAAAATGTGAAGAAAGGAAGAAAAGATGAAAGAAAGTCATTATTACATAAACTACACCACAACCTAAACCACAACCATCACAAGAAACTGCAGCAATACTACTATGGGAAAGATTGGACAGTTGTCTAGCAGAATGTGAAACTTTCCAACCCATAATCGATGACATCAATGCAGGGACATCTATCAATCCTTCGGCCTATAGCCCAGTGGTCGAATACCAGGATGTTACAATGCTCCTAGCCAGGTTCGGATTTGAGCCTGTGCAAGCTGTGCAGCCACACTGGGCCCAAAACCGGAAAGGGCCCATAATGATTTTAATCAACGGCCACTAGCCATAGCCATCAGTTTGTCAGTTTGTGTCGTTGTGTCAGATGGTGTTTCCTTGTATTGTATAGCCCCTAAACGAACCGTATAAAGTTATACGACTCGTATAACACTTATTTGACTCGTATGGTTGATTTTTTATTGTTTTGAATTACTTTAAAATTATAAATATTTGAAATAACAACCGAGTTAGTTATAAAATAAAAACACGCAATTTAAAAGTACATATTTTGTTTCATACTAATTAAACAACCCACAGCTCGTATAGGCTAAAGAAAATGGATACAAATCGTGGGTCAAAGTACAAATTGACATGCCGAACTTTTTTCATGGAATCTCGTATAGACCCTATACAAATCGCATATGTCAGATATGATATGAGAGGCTATACGAGCCAGGAAGCCTTTATGGCTCGTATATGGGCTATACGGCCTACTGAAACATTTGTCATCATGTCATTTCCGTATATTTGTCAATCATGTGAGACTATACAACTCATATAGCCTCTATACGATCCGTATAAACTATAAAGTTATTAACACACCAAGACGTGGTGTTTAAATATATAAACCCTAATTAATAACTTTCCTTGTAACAAACTCGAATAAGAAGAACAAAAAATGTGACCGTTCCCCTTTATTCAACAAAAATAAACCATCACCATCAATAAAGTGAAGGTTACAAACACTCATTTATTAAACAAACAAAAGCAATACCAAAATCTCCTAACCATCTTTCAAAAAATAAATAAATGAATAAAAACTCATCATCATTAACTAACGAGGTTTTCATTGAGTGATAGTGAAGCAAGCTGAGCTGATGGACTGTTAGCTTGTTTCACATTTCTAAGAACCTCCATAGCCTCTGCAACCTTTGCCTTCAACGCCTCGGGTGACTCGAGCAAATGCAACACCTCGGTCTGGTCCATCTCCAACAGCATCCCAGTCACCTTAGCCGCGTGCTCGTGTTCCACTTGGTCTACCAACGGGTATAGATTCTCACCCAGCATCTGAAAAAGTCAAAGTCAAAGTCAAATTGTTAATTGACTACTAGTGTTTTATTTGGTTAGTTTAGAGATGAATACTGTTCTCTGCTGCTCGGGTGATGCGTTAGCGAGGGCGGAAGCCAATGCTGTGATGGGCATTGGCGGTTCATGTGGAAGCATGCCGCCCATGTCGTAAGGTACTGGAAGCATTCCTCCACCAACAGCCGCTGCCGATGCGTATGTGTCCCTTGCGGGATAACGGTACATGCGGCCTCTTGGAACCATCTGAAAAAAGAATATTAGAAAGTGTAAACTACTTATTTTTGCTTAACTTGATGCATGGTGATAGAGTTTGCTCATTTTAACCAACTTCAATGCAAAGACGTCGACCTGCGCATGTAAACAAGTCGAGCCCAAGCTAGACTAGGCTCGTTTAACTTACAGCAAGTTTTAAGCTCTGTTTGAAAGGCTCAAGCTCGGCTTGTCTAGTATTTATATTAATTTATTTATCTATATTTATAATTATTTTAAGTATATTTTTATAAATAACAAAATATATATTGTTATTTTTATAATAACTTTATATATAATAATAATCATTATTATTATACAATATTAAGTATATCAAATAAAAAAGTATATAACTAATAGGCTCGTTTAGTGAACAAGCTTATTAATAGGCTCAGGTTCGATTCAAGTCTTTATCGATCCAATTTTGAATAGCTCACAAGAGGCTAGGCTCGTTTACACCCCCTACTTATTCACTTTTTTTCATTTTTGGAGAACACAGTCAAGTAATTACGTGTTATACTTATATTATTATAAAAACATATTGATCGTTTTAAAATTTCTAGTTCAAAGTTCAAACCATATGTATTATACCTGATGCTGCATCATTGGAACAGGCTGCTGATTCTGTTGCACAGGACCGCTTCCCCGCCTCCCGCCAAGGCGTTGATCCTGCTGCCCTTGTTGAACAACGGGCACAAAAAAGTTTGGCATTGGACCGCCGCCTGGCCTCATTCCAGGTACCAATTGCTGCTGGTAACCAAAACCAGCCTGCAAACAAAAGACACAACATGTTTAAAGATGCAAAAAACACACAAACATGTTTAACAAGAATTAAGAAATACCTGTGGAGGAATTATAGCAGGGGGAGCTTGGCCATAGAATAACTGTTGGCCCATACCGGGCCCACCAGGAGGATACATGGGCATCCGAGGAGCCATCATTGAAGGTGTCATTGCAACTGGCCTCATTTGTGAAAACTGTGCCTGGTGACAACCAAATTCTTTTGTAGTCATTAACTTAAAAAACTTATAATAGACTGATAAACTTTACCTGTAGCCTAGCCCTTCGCTCTTCTTTACGTTGTGCAAGAGCAACATAAAGTGGTTTGCTCACAATCATTTTCCCATTCATCTCGGAAAGCTATACATAATTTCAAGTAAAGTATGTTAGTTTCACCCATAGCAACTTAGGATGTTTAAAAAGCTCGTGGCTTGATGAAATTTGTTTGTAAATGAGCAGAGACAGCTGAGTTTGTTTGTATACGAGCCGAGCCAAGTAAGGGTTGGTCAGGCTCATGGCTCGTTTATATTAAACCCCAAATTTGAACATATAATATGAATAATATATCATACAAAAATAATGAAAAGTAAAACAAAAAATGATACATATATTACTTTGATTCTGTCTCTCAATCCTTAAAAAACAAAAATAATACGTATAATGTAATAAGTTCCCAAGTTTATCTGTATTATGTGTACGTTTAAAAAAAATTATTCGTTTATTATATATCAATATATGTAAAAAAGAATTATAAGTTCTGTCTTAATCTTTAGGAAAATTTTAAAATAAAAAACAAGCAAGTTCGACAAGCCACGAGCTGGCTTGAGCTTTTTACAAGCCAAGCTCTAGCTCGGCTTTTTAGCTCGTGAAAACAAAAGAGCCATGCCACCTCGTTTAACTTCAAACTCGAGCTTGTGCCTAACCTGGCTCGGTTAAAGTTGGCTTGGCTCACTTACAAGCCTAGATAGAATATCATACACATAACATTATAAACCAACATGAATCTTACAGCTCGAGAAGCCTCTCCAGAAGACGAAAACGCCACAAATCCAGACCCTCTACTGATTCCACTAGGATCCCGCATAACCTATTAACAAGACAATCTCAAGTCAACCCATAATAATGCAATAAGAAGTCAAAGACGCCCAAAAAAACAGTTAAAACTTAAAAACCAAAACTAAACCTTGCATGAAGTGATTGTACCATACTCAGAAAACAGCTCCTTAAGTTTATCATCATCAATAGTGTCATCCAAATTCTTAACATACAAATTAACACCTTGAAACTTATCAACAGCTTCTTTCGCAGTCTGTTCAAACCGACTCTTCAATTCAAGTTCACGTTCGGATTTCTTCTGAGCCTTACCAACATACCACTCTTTCTCATCAATCTTTTTACCATTTAACCCCTCAACCGCAACAACAGCGTCATCCGCACTCTCAAAGTTAACAAATCCAAAACCTTTAGACTTCCCATCTGCATCTCGCATAACAACCGCACTTGTAATCGTTCCATACTCACCAAACATCTTTTTCAAATCTTCATCAGTTGCTGAATCAGAAAGGTTTTTCACATAGACATTGTTGAACTTTGCCCTGCTTAAAGACGAGTCACGTTCTTGCTTACGGAGGAAGTGACCGACGTAGACTTGTTTGTCGTTAATCAGCATACCGTTAAGTTTGTCGATTGCAGTTTGAGCGGCTTCTTCGGTGTCAAACTGCACGAATCCATAACCTTTGGATTGACCGGTGTTGTATGTGGCTATCTTGCAAGAAAGTATGTTTCCGAAGCTTGAAAACGTGTCGTGTAATGCTTTGTTGTCAATCGACTTATCCAAATTCTACACAAGATAAAGAAAATGATATTAAGTGAATCGGTTGGTGAAAAATCTGTTTACTTCACAAATGAACGAATTTGAACACAAATTTTTGTTCATGTAATTAAACAAAAACAAATGTCTTTTACATTTATTTATATTTGTTCATTTATGTTCATTGTTCTACGTCTGTTTAAATAATCATTAAAACATATGTATTACTAACATTAATTAAAAATCAATTTGATTTATACACTTCAGAACCTTTTAAGACCTATTTAAAACGAGTGATATTTTTGTTAAGTTCTAAAATGTTGGATGTAAATGTAAAGATGCAGACAGTATGTTAGACTAGAATTTGGATATTCACCTTTAACTCTTTACGTTTAGTTGGTGACTGTTTGTTTGTTTTCACTTACGTTCGTTTATAAGTAATAAAATTAACAAACGAACATGAGCACGTTCAGTTTCTTAACGAGTAAACACGAACAAGGAAACTCGTTCATTTACGTTTCCGTCTTCGTTCATTTGTTCGGTTAAAGTTATATATATGTGCTAATACAAATAAACCCCAAAAGAAAACAAAGATATATAATGATAACATTATACCTTAATAAATATATTTGCAGTTCCACTTTTGCGAATGCTTGGATCCCTATGAGAATACATGATGCGAATCGCCTTCCCATTAACCGTAGTAAAATTCAGTACATCGATAGCCCTTGCAGCTGCAAAAGATTCAACAATACCAATTGCATCACTCGGTTGCACATGCAATAATCAACAAACTATAAATATAAACATAATAATAACTAACAATGCATTTTAATAACAAATACACAAATGCTGAAATGCATGCATGCATGTAAGCACTAACCATCATTGGGGTTACTATAATTAACATAACCATAACCAAGCGACCGCCTCGTGCTCAAATCCCTACAAACCCTAACAGACACCACCTGTCCAACCTGATTAAACAGATCATACAGCTGCGAATCAGTTACATTTGCTTCCAAATCTCCAACGTAAAGCGACGTCGTAACAAACGACTGGTTTCCACCCGCTACAGCCGCAGCAGCCACCACGGCAGCCGCAACACCGCTGGCATTGGTGGCCGCTGCAGCCACACCGTTGGGCCCAGATACCGTCGGAGGTTGAACCTGAATCTGTGCCATTAATTTTGTAATGAATGAATAATAAATAAATTGTTTATTGACGATGATCGATCAAATTAACCGGATCGATCAAAACCCTAATGAATTGGTTTTTTTTTATTTATTTTTTGGACGGCGGATGAAACTGCACTGCAATGCCGGCCGACGAGCGGTGTGGATGTTTTGGTATTTTATAATATAGATACGAGGATGAAATGGAATTAACACTACTGGTTTTAGATGTTATTATTGTTGGAGTGATCACCGCCGTTGATTCTGGTTGTGAAAGTGTGGACCGAGCCCTCACCGTTGGATTTGATAAGATTAATGTGTACGGAGGTGATGATGTGTTACGTTTATGTTTTGGGCTTGTTTTGGTGGGTTTGGGAGTAACATTTGGTGATGGGCTTTAACATCTTGTCATATTAAATCGCCAGAGGTGAAAAAAAAAAGCCGGTTTCGGATCCGATCTTACCCTACCCGCGTGTATGGATTGGGCTTTGGGATTCTTCCTAGAACTGGAACCGATACGGACCCGGTGGAATTGGTTCCACCAACATATACATGGTCAAAACCAGACCCGACCTTACCTGAAACCCGGAAAACATGGTCAAATACCCGAATATACCCGGAACCGGTTCACATCCGACCATGTTTTGACTTTTGTTGACCATACATGGAACCGATTCCTACCCGATATCGGTTCACGAAAATACCGGTTTGTGCACCTCTATCCATCGCAACATACATGTTCTTGTCACATAAGATTTAAAATCAACATACAAAAACTTGTATTTCTTCTTTAATTGTTATTACCCATTCTTGTTTCAAACTTCTTTTCCCTTTGTTTAATCTATATCAAGTGTGAATGGGGCTACACTCAAATGTTGTTCTTGCTCATCAACTAATGGTTTTTAGTATTTAGTTTTAACATTTTGATTTTTTTATAAGTGTTTTATATTAAACTTTAGGTTATATGTTACTTTTGCCATTTATCATGACATGGTATCCATGATTGCCTACTAACCAATTAGATTAGGTAAATGTAAATCACATCTTATGCTAGATAGTTAGTTGTCTTAAACAATATTAAATTTTAACTATAAAAACAAATAAAATTATTTTATTGTCTAAAATATAAACCAATCAAAAGTTATATTAAAAATATATAAATAATAAAAATAAACCTTTGCCGGTTTACTGATGTTCGCTAATCTTTATATAAAATAAAAACATTTGATTATTTTATAATTATAATTGATGATTAAAGTACTGATTATTTTAAGTTAATAATTAACAGTCAATAATGCCTATCTATAACTGTTTGGTGGTTATGTTTTCTGGTTAATTGACTTATTTTTATACCTGAAAGGCTGAAAGGTGGATTGTTGATCTCATATCATTAAAAGGTGAAAACATACTTTCGGCCAAAGCCTTATAACAATTAACATGAAACAAATTAAGGGAAAGTGACATGTAGAAATAGAAAAGTCTCCCCAATATTATTAGATAAACTATAATGGAGCAAATAGGATAAAATAATTTGGAAAGTAACACTTAACACCAAATTCATTATAAAAATGAGCAGATTAAATGTATTAATCTGTGAATCCGAATTATTTAACTAAACATGTCATGGGCTCAACGAAAAAGCGAGCCAAATTCGTGAAGACTAAACCTAAGCCAATGACTTGATGTTAGGATGATGAGGGTCAAAATTCACACCCTTAATCTTTACTATAACATAATATTAGTTCTATTATATTTATTACGTTACATTTCTACAATGCTACAAATAGTTTAATAATATATCATTTATTTTATGGACTATTTCATACATATTAGCTGCTTTTATTTTCTTTTTCTAGTAGTCATGCCACCACAGTTGTTACTCATGTCGATGTGCCTCATTTTTTTTCGAAATGTTGCAGATTCATTATAATGTTATTTTACAGTTCACTAACAAAAAACTGGAACTTTTGCGACAGCAGAATTCGTGGGAAATTTGTCGGAATAGGCCCTTAGCGACAAGGTTCCCACAAAAACTGTTTGTCGAAAAACCCCTCGTAGGAAAAGTTGTCTCCGACAAATTTCTGACCAATTTTCCTACAAAATATCGACCGAAACTTTCGTCGGTTTTTTCCGACAATATTTCGTCAATATTATTTTTCATGCCCTCTGACGAAATTGCGACCATTTTCCTACAAAGCGGTTATTTTATAAATTATTTATCATTAATTAATATTAATTATTATTATTAAGATTAGATCAGAAGTATTATTATTTATATTTATATATTTTTAATTTTAAAGCTCCGACTATTTTCTGACCACCTAAAAAACTAATTTAACTTTTTATTTTTTACAATCCCAACAATTTTCCGACAATTCTAAAAAAAATTTTATATTTTATATTTTACAAAACATTCAGCTTTCCGACAATTCTAAATTTTAAAAATATACTAATAAATATTGTAGAAAAATAGCAGGGAAATATTGCTGAATAATACCAAAAAAAACCTGCTTTAATATATAAATCACAATTTACAACCAAAAACATATTGTAACAATTACAATTACTAATCTGCTTAATTTTTCAGAATTTATTCAAGTTGTTTTTGTAACTTTTGCTCCATTGTATGACGTTACACCGGCTCTCATTCCCGTTCAACCCGTTCTTGTTCCAGCTTTCATTCCCGATTTCTTTTCATTTGTTCCAAACGGTTTAACAAATTATCTTGAGCAATATCACACTCTTTATATGGGTCAAACATCTTGGACCTAAAGTTTGTTGAAACAAAAATAATTAATGCATAACACATATTTACTTAGAAAACACACATGCATATCGGATCAAACAGTTTTCTTTTCAAAAGCATTAAATGAAAACCATATGCAGATCCTTGAATTATAATTCAAAAGGGCGCACACACACACATATATATATAGATATCATAACAAAGTGCGCAAAGTCTATAAGATTTGGACAATCATCTATTTGCTTTATGATAAATTAAACTGTGAAATACTAAGATCCAACAAAAATATCACCCAAAATAATTTCATGAATGCAGCACATAATTTGCTTATAACCAAACATTTTGTAAACTCAATAAACATTCCTAGGAACTATCTTGGATTCGTATAAGCTAAAGCCACCCACAGTCCATTTTAAGACATTCTCTACTTTCTTAAAAGATTGTGCAAGAGGCAAAGAGAGCATGCAGACAACTTTTTCCTGTTATGACTTTCAAAAATAATTCCAACTTATTTCAATGGCAACATTCTGTATTCATATATTTTAGATCAAAATTAACAATCAAACTAACTTAAATAACATGAAGCTCATTAAACATAGGATGAACATGCTGGTAAACAAAACCCCAATAACTCAAACTAGATTAATCAAATAGAAGCAAACAATCATTACATTAATAAAATAGGATTACTCATCATGTTGAAGGAGTGAAGTATACCCACTGTTGATGCCCTAGAACCACCTCCATTGATGTTTCCCTAGAATCGCATTCTTCATCACTGAAGTAATAGATCACAAAGATTAGAACAAAAAATCAAGAGCACATCCAACCTGTTAATGATAAAAATTAACCTTGAAATTACCTTCTTTCAACATATAACACCCCCTGGATCACCGTGTACTTTTTGCCGCCAAGAAATAAACATGTTGGGGGGAAGAAAGCACCCGATTCATTGAATTCTTCAATGATAATAGTAATTTCATCAACTTTAAACTAAACAAAAAAAACATATGTGTCTAATCATTGGTAAACAAGCTTAAATTCTTTTATACAAAGACATGGCATGATCAATTTGACCAGGTTTATGGTGTTTATTAGAAACAAAATTCCATTGATGATAAACTATATTATCATTTATCAAATGAACCCTAACTCACACACCATATATTTATTGAAAATTGAAATCAATCCCTAAAACTATCTATCACATGAAGAGGTAGGTCCCAGCAGAGCACAGTTTGACCCGCAAGACTCACCTTGAAGAGGGACGTCTGCGCAACGACCAACTGCTTCCGCAGGACCCACCATGCTCAGAGATGAAGACCTTACGCGCAGTACGCCAACTGTTCCCGCAGGGAAAGCCTCCCAATGGTAAAGTACCCCGCTTGTTCCCGCAGTTGCGGATACAAGCCATCAGGGAAGGCTACCCGCACTGATAGCAAGGCTACACGCACAAGGCACTAACTCTTGATACTTCAGTAATGTCACCTGAAGGAATGAGCAAGGCGGGAATACTCCCACCCAAATGAGCCAGTCCATATGCTTCTGGAAGATCTTTTGTACTATACCTGCCAAGGTATGGGCAAAACAGACGATCTGACCAAAACAGCCCATGAACCAATCACAGGGTGACAGCTCACCGACAACAGTACGAGGAGGAGCACCCTCTAGTACTGTTTGTCACTATTAGCCGCTGCCTACTCACCAACCCTTACTATGGGACGTGCGTAGCCTACAGTTGGTGGAACAGTGCATAGCCGGCAGTAAAGGAACAGTATACAGCCGGCCTTGTCACTATCGGCCGCAGCCTATCCACCAACCAGCATGGCTTGTGCGTAGCCCACTGTTGGTAGAACAGGAATACTATTCAGCCGGCTGTACCTTCTTGGAAACCTACCTTCGGCTATAAATACTCCAACACCTTGGAATGGTAAGGACATCATCTGATATCTCATTATCTTATCTTCTCTAGCAATCTCATAATATACACTTATATTCAGAGCAATCTAGTCTGATTCTCACGCCGGAGGGTGGTCACAAGGAGGCACCCCCCCCCCCCAATTCTCAGTGACAAGCTCACGGTGTCTGTTTTGCAGGTTATCAGAAGAACCATCTTTGCCGGACCTAACCCCTCGTGGGAAACATCTATTTAACCCCCAGATTATCCGTAATCTGCCCGGGGTCAATTAGTGTTTCTTCATTGGCGCCATCCGTGGGACCAAGCTATAACTAATTCTTAGTTTTTTCAAAATTTCTGAAGAAATGGTTAACGTTACTCCGGTCCCAAAGCCAGTAAGTGACCAAGAAACCCCGGTAACCACAACCCCAGCAACGGGGAGGAACACCGGCGGTTATACAAATTTTACGAACACTACCCGGTTACCCAAGCCGGGACAAGTGCAGTAAACAATATTTCACTGGGTGATGCCCAGTTGGAGAAACGGACGAGGGTCCCTCGCCAAACACTCGATCAAGTTAAGGCGTGGGCCGAAGCACGTCAGAAAGAGTTCCAAGCTGAGTTGGATGAACGCTTGCGTTCACTTCAACAGGCTGACGAATTCGGCAGTACTCGCCAACATCTCAACATGAACAGTGAGTGCGAGTACTCGGACGATGAGCGGGAAGAATCCGATACCGACGCAAACCCTCGCCATAAGGCAAAAGGGAAGCGTAAGGAAACGGACTTCCAACCGACAAGGAATTTTGGAGAAACCTTTAAACCAACGAACGCGGGGAGAAACCCACGTGACTTCTCCAAAACCTTTAGACCAACTGCTGCAAATGCAGGAAAGTCCAAGTTTGCAAGGGACATTGCGGAAACAATCGCCCCGAGAAGTGCCAAACAAATGTCCAACATCGGCACTTATGATGGTCTATCCGACCCAGACGACCACTTGAACAGATTCATTGCGGGGGCAACCGTCAGTAACTGGACGGAACCCACGTGGTGTTATATGTTCCAGATGACTCTGGTTGGAGCGGCCAGGGCATGGTTCGATCGTTTACCGGTCCACCACATCTATGATTGGGCGGACTTTCAGAACAAGTTCAGCCAACACTTCAGCCAACAGAGGAAATATACTGAAGAACAGTGGACGATCCTCAACTGCGTTAGAGAGGAGGATGAATCTTTACTAGACTTCATCACTCGCTTCAACTCCAAAAAGCTGAGTCTGGGCAACATAAGTGAAGATCTTGTTCGCGTCGCTTTCATCCAGGGCGCCGAATACCCAGAGCTTATCCGCACATTGACGGGTAAGGACGGCATGCCATCCACATGGGATGCCATCATGACGGCGGCCAAGCGCTTTGCCGAGACGGAGAAGCAACTGGGAAGGGATCTTCCCCAGAGTACACACCTCTACACGCAAAAGACTAGAGAAAACAATGTTCGGATCGCCCGGCAGAACAAAAAGAGGAAGCTAGGTATTTGGCAGTCAAGGATAAACTTTGACACCTCATCCAGCTCTCACCCTCTTGTTGGCGGAAGAGATAACACACACCCTTCAAGCCGAAAACACCGGTGGACGCCACTCACCAAAAGCGTCACGGAGATATTCGCCACCGAAAAACTACCATGGCCAAAAGCTCCAATGATCCGGCAGCGACCTAATTCGGATCAAAGCAAATCCTGTGACTTCCACGGGACAAAAGGTCATAGTACGGAGGAGTGTACATCCTTGAAGGATATTGTTGAAACATTCGTCAAGGATGGAAGACTTGCACACCTTGTGGCATCAATCAAGAAGGGAGGAAGGAATGATAACCGGTACAGAGGCAACGGACGAAAGCCCGTTGACATCAGCATCAACATGGTTCATGGCAACATCAGAGGAAGAAAAAGGCGAGCGACAGAACCATGCGCGTGGAAGGAAGCTGAGGTGCGCTTCCCGCGAGTGCCAGGAGGACCCAGCAAAGAAGGCCCTATCGTCATCAAAAGCCAGCTGGGGCACTACATCACTTCTCGCACTCTTGCTGACAACGGCGCCTCGTCAACGGTGATGTACAGGCAGTTCTTCGACAAGCTAGATGACGAAGACAAGGAACGCCTAGAAACGATCTACGCCTCAATGGAAGGGTTCGACGGCAGCACAAACACCCCCCTGGGTATCCTATCTTTCCCCGTCACTCTTACGGACGGGAATCACTCACGCACAGAAGACGTGGATTTTGTCGTGATGAGGAAGCCACACCACACATACAACATTCTCTTCGGAAGAGACGGGATGGCAAGATTCAACGCCGTGGTATCTTCAGTCCACGGCATGATGGGATGGCCAACAGCTGAGGGTGTAGCGATGATCACCGGCATTCCCCAGGTATGCATCGCATCTGTCTCATCTAAACCCAAACCAAAGATGGCTAAACCAACCATCACCGAACCGGAAAGATGGGCCTTCAACGGCAAATACCCTGACCAGGCCGTTACCATTGGCCCAACAGTTGTTGATCCCACACGCACCTTACTCAAACGCTTACTACAGAAAAACGCTGACATCTTCGCGTGGACACCAGCTGACATGACTGGTGTACCCCGAAGTAAGGCAGAGCATAAGCTCAAGTGCGATCCGGCTGTTACGCCAGTCGTACAAAAGCGCAGAGTAATGGGGCCAGAACAAACTAACGCGTGTAGAACCCAAGTCAAGGAACTCCTTGCGCAGGCATCGTACGCGTTAGCAGATATCAAACATGGGTTGCAAATCCCGTTATGGTACCGAAGAATAACAAACAATGGCGCATGTGCATAGATTTCAAGGACTTAAACAAAGCATGCCCCAAAGATTGTTATCCGTTACCCGAAATTGATCTTAAGGTGGATTCGTTAGCACCGTTTCGCCTTAAATGCTTCCTGGATGCGTATAAGGGGTACCATCAAATCCACATGGCCGTTGATGATCAGGACAAAACCGCTTTTCGGACGCCTGATGGCACATTTTGTTACCAAATGATGCCATTTGGACTTAAGAATGCCGGGTCCACATACCAACGCCTGATGGACAACCAGTTTCATGCCCAAATTGGGAGGAACTTGGAAGTCTACATGGATGACTTGGTCATCAAAAGCCCTGACGCAGAAGCGATGTTGAAAGACATCGAAGAAACTTTCAACACGCTCAGGAAGATAAACATGAAGCTCAACCCGAGCAAGTGTGCCTTTGGAATGGAAGAAGGGAAGTTCTTGGGGGTCTCGTCACTAAAGATGGCTTCAGAGCGAACCCTGAAAAGGTCGAAGCCATTATCAAAATGAAATCACCTACTACCATCAAACAGGCTCAGACACTGAATGGACGACTAGTCGCACTTAATCGCTTTTTGGCAAACCACGCGGATAAGTCGTTTCCTTTCGTGTCAACATTGAGAAACTGTTTAAAGAAAACGCACTTCCGCTGGACACCAGAAGCGGAAGCAGCTTTTCAGGAGATTCGGTCACGCTTGATCGAACTCCCAACGCTCACAGCACCAAAAGCGGGGGAGGAGTTAATCCTATACCTTTCCGCAACAGATAGAGCAACCGGGGCGGTCCTGCTAATTGAACGGAAAAGCATCCAGATGCCAATCTATTATGTCAGCCGTATCCTAACAGACGTAGAAACCCGGTACTCTACCCTCGAAAAATTAGTCTTAGCACTTATACACGCTTCACGCAGGTTAAGACGATATTTCCAGGGTCACCCAATCACCATTCTCTCCAATTTCAAACTTGCAAACGTTCTACGCAAACCCGAGTTATCGGGACGCCTAGCCAAATGGGCAATTGAGTTGGGGGAATACGCGATAAAGTATAAGCCAAGACCAGCCATAAAAGGCCAGGTTTTGGCCGACTTTATTGCGGAAGTGCCTGCATCGCGGGAAAAAGAGTGCCAGGAAGAGGCTCAACCCTCTCCAGCACAGGACATCAATGATGTCTGGCGACTCTACACTGATGGAGCAGCCAGTAACGAGGGTTCAGGCGCAGGGCTGAAACTAACCAACCCAGCAGGCCAAGAATACACTTACGCTATTCGACTGGATTTTCCAAGTACGAATAACGAAGCCGAGTATGAAGCATTCTTGGCCGGGCTGAGAATTGCACGTAAGATGGGAGTGAAATACTTGGAAGCCCACGTGGATTACATGTTAGTAGCCAACCAAATAAACGGGACGTACACGGCCGTGAACGACACAATGGCCCTGTACCTCGCACAAGCAAAAACCCTTATGCGTGATTTTAACGATTGCAAAGTCATACACGTCAAGCGTAGCGAAAACAAATATGCGGATGCGTTAAGCAAGCTTGCATCATTAGCCTTCACCCACTTGGGAAAGGACATCCGCATTGAACTCCTCGAGGCACCTTCAGTCCCGCACAAGGAAATTTGTGTCATCCAAACCGGCACAGAAACGTGGGTGACACCAATAATAAATTACCTTGCGGCAGGTACACTACCAGAGTCAAAAACACAGGCAAGAAAACTACGCTGTAAAGCACTGAATTATCAACTCATCGATGACATCCTTTACAGACGTAACTTTCTTGGCCCACTCTTAAGATGTGTGGACAACCAAGATGCTGACTACCTCCTAAGGGAAGTACACGAAGGCATCTGTGGAGTACACGCAGGTCCACGCGCTGTTGTAGCTAAGCTAAACAACGCGGGATACTTTTGGCCGGGGATGCATACAGATGCGCTGGCATACATCAGAAAGTGCAGGTCTTGTCAGCTCTACGCACCCAACACGCATCGCCCGAAGAATGAACTTGTTCCAGTCACCTCTTCATGGCCATTTCAGAAGTGGGCCATCGATGTGACAGGCCCATTTCCTACAGCAGCAAGAAATGTTCAGTTCCTAGTGGTAGCCATCGACTACTTCACCAAGTGGATAGAAGCAAAACCCTTAGCCCAAACAACCGCGAAACATATCAAAAAAATTTATTTGGGAATTTATTATTTGTCGTTTTGGACTTCCACAGAATTTGGTGAGCGATAACGGCACCAACTTTGCTGACAAGAAGCTACAAAAGTGGCTGGAAGAACTCCAAATCACCCACACTTTTACCTCAGTGGCGCACCCGCAAGGTAATGGTGAGGTAGAAAGAGCAAATAAGAGCATCGTCGAAGGCATAAAGAAAAGACTCTTGGAACACAGATCCGGCTGGGTGGACGAGCTTCCGCACGTCCTTTGGGCAAACTGAACACTAAAAAAGGCCAGTACGGGAGAAACCCCGTTCAGTCTCACTTATGGCACTGAAGCCATGGTCCCGGTCGAAATTGGTTTACCCACACCAAGGGTCTTGATTCAGCCAGAAGACAATGATGCGGAAAGACGGTTAGACCTTATGCTAACCGAGGAACGCAGAGACTTAGCCGCAGTGCGTGAAGAGAACTACAAGCGACAAATGCAAAAGTACTACAACACGCGGGTAAAACTCTGCAGCTTCAATGTAGGAGACTACATACTGCGTAACAACGAGGCTTCGAACCAACAACGCCCAGGAAAACTGGCCCCGGTCTGGGAAGGGCCATACATTATCAAAGAAGTTCTGGAAAGGGCGCGTACCGGCTCGAAAGGCTCGATGGCACTCCCATCCCAAGAACATGGAATGGAGCTCAATTACGCAAATGTTACATGTAGATCAATTCTAAACTTGTAAAGAAAAGGCCTAGAGCCACTTTTAATGGAAATGATTCTCCTTTCACAATGTGTTGATAGCCTTACCTTTATACTTATGAACTTCCCACACTGATGTGCCGGTATTCACCGCATAAATATGGGAAGAAGTAAGTCGTTACGTGTGGAAGGCGGCAAAACCCGCATAAACACAAAACGGTAAAAATTTCAAAAGTTTTAAGGAAAACCTCCACGCAGGTCAGATGTAGGCAAAGTTTAGCCATCCTACTAAGTGCAAGTGACGGTCTTACCCGCACAATCACGAACAAGGAGGCAAAACTTCAACCTATTATCTACCACGTTCAAA